>NW_012156431.1:0-29954 GCF_000151545.1 Saprolegnia parasitica CBS 223.65
GACGCCAGCGCGGCAGCCACAATAATGGCTCGTCCAGCCCTACGAGCAGTTACTACCACGCGACGCGGCTGACGATCGGGACGGGCTCGGGACATGGCTCGAGCCAGGCCAAGCAAACCATCACCACGTCGTCCAAGGCGCTCAACGCGTTCCAGGAAGACCCGTATCTGTGCTCGAAGCGGCTGCCGTACTCGTCCATCACGTACAGCCGTATGCTCTCGAAAGGCGCGTTTGGCGAGGTCTGGCTTGGCACGCTCGCCGACACCTCATCACGCACGCGCCTCGTCGCCATCAAGCGGATCCTCGACGCCAAGCGCGCCGACCCCGCGGAGCTCGAGTGCTTTGCCAGCGAGATCCGTCTCATGGCGCTCTTCTCGCACCCCAACATTGTGCACTTTCTCGGTTTTGGCTGGAACACGCTCCAAAACATGTGTGCGGTCACCGAGTACCTCGAGAACGGCGACGTCTCGGCCTACTTGGCGGTCCATTCGAACGTCGCGTTCGACGTCAAGATTTCAATCGGTCTTGGCGTGCTGCATGCGGTCCAGTACCTCCACTCGCTGGACCCGCCCGTGATCCACCGCGATTTGAAGGGTCGGAACGTGCTCTTGAGCGACGCACTCGACGCGAAACTGAGCGACTTTGGCATTTCCCGTCAACGGATCGCCGATGAAACCATGACGGCCGGCGTCGGCACAGCGTTCTGGACCGCCCCCGAAGTGCTCCTCGGCCTCAAGTACGATGCGTCCGTCGATGTCTACTCGTTTGGCGTCATCATGACCGAGCTCGACACGCAGCACGCACCGTACGCTGACATCAAAGGCGTGCCCAGCATGCACATTGTGCAAAAGGTGACGGGCCAAGACGGCGCCGTGACGCCGTTGCGACCGACGTTGACACGTGACGCGCCCGCGTGGTTTGTGGCGACGGCCACCGCGTGTTTGGACCGAGACCCGGCAAGGCGCCCCACGATCTCGGAGCTGCGCGATCAGTTCGCACAGGCACTTGCGCGCGGATGCGCGATTGTAACTTAATATATTTGATATCGTAGAACCCAGTGGTTATTCTAAGTCTTACTTGTATGGACCCTGGACGAAACGGAATTTCGTGGGGGTAGGGTCCACCGTATGTCGCTGGTTGATATGGTGCTCGTGTCGTCGAGTCGGCAGACAACTCTGTCGACGCGACGATGAGCGTGTGTAGCTGTGTCGTACAGGTGCCATGTGCTGCCCTCATTATTACCTTGGCAGTATAGTTTCGACACATCAAATAGCACTTTTGAACGGCATGTCCAGAACCATCAAGGTATCAAGGGCCGGTGGGTTGCCTTGGCTCAACTTGGACATGACACGATGGTGTCGTCGTTGTTGTTGAAGTGTGTCTATTTAGATATAATTTACACTGAACTGGATATGGTGTGGACTAGCGATTCCAAGGTGCTACGACGAGCCGGCGGCCGAGAGGCTTTGCCGACCGGAAATGTGGCGTGTAAACGGCACATGCCGGAACAAAGTTGTCGCGTAGCCATGCGTCGTGACGCAGGGCTGCCGTCATTTGGTGATGGCGTCGTCGTTCTCGTGGCCTGCTATAGATCCCGGTAACGGTCGGCTCGGTCGTTGCGTCGTACAAGACGTGTGGTATGGTATGGGTCGTCCGCAGTGGTATTACGTACACTACACAGCCCTCTCAACGTCCCTTCGGAAATGACCCAAGGTGGCATGTACGTACAGTACACCGGTGCACCGAAGAATTCTCCTGGACCGATACTCCTACGCCACCACTCGATGGATGCGCGAGCGAGAAGGAGACAGCGAGGTCAAGGATGACAGGCCAGCGCAGCTCTCCGGCTTGGAGATGGCAGAAGGCGCCAGTTGCAACAGCCTGGGACGGGCCCATCGTCCGCTGCGCACCACCCAATTCGTGTGGTCATAATGTCTCTTCCGATAGCGTGTGCATTAGTCGATTCCTAAACGGCATGACAAGTTGTCGTCTTCTCCGGACAGTCCTCGCCGTTGAATCGAGCGGGTTTGTCGCTCCTGGATTCTGTTTTCGGGCCATGTTCTATGGATCTTGTGGCCAATGAAAACGCCGGTAAAGGGAATCTGCGCATATGATTGGACGTTCGTTTTTTACAAATGCCAGAACAAACGACAGAAAGGCCGCCATTCGGCAATCCGCCATGGCCACGACATGGCTCGAGAGCGCCGACCTCGTGGCCAAGATCCAAGCCATCAAGGCCGCCAATGTCTCGGACGCCAACATGTGGAACCCCGAGACGCCGCCGCCCTCTGTGGCCTCGCGCCTCGCGGCCTTGTCACTGAATTGGGCCGACCTCGGCAACGCCGACAAGCAAGCCTTGCTCTGGGACATGGGCTTCGTGCGCACGACGACCGCCGAGAACAACCAAGTCACGCAAGTCTACACCAAGTGCAGCGACAGCGGCAGAGGCGACAGCATGGCGACGATTGCCCTCTCCAAAGCAGCGTTTCTGCAGTCGCAGGCCGACGCGACGGTCCGCACGTGCACGTCGTCGACCATCAACACGACGTACGTCCGACAAGAAAACTCGAACGGCGGCAAGCTCGCGCCCTGGACCAAGTGCATGAGACCTCAAGAGCAAGAACGTACTCATGGCCGCGGGCTGTGAGGCCAAATTGAGCGACTTTGGCATCTCGCGCGAGCGCACGCTGGACGAGACGATGACGGCGGGCGTCGGCACGATCTTTTGGACGGCGCCCGAGGTGCTCTTGGGCGAGCACTACTCGGAGATGGCCGACATTTACTCGTTTGGCGTCGTGCTCTGCGAGATTGACACACGCGAAGCCCCGTACCCGAATATGAAGGCTATGCCCCAGGTCACGGTGGTGCACCGCATCACGAACGAGGGCCTTCGCCCTGCGTTTTCAGAGACATGTCCGGCGCAGCTCCAGGCCATTGCCGACCGCTGCCTCGACGCAGACCCGACCATGCGACCGAGCGCGAGAGAGCTCGTTACGATCCTGTCGGAGTGGCGATAGATGGAAAATGAATAGACGTAGTGTTGTTTGTAGGACCAACTCTGTGGAGGACAATTTGATGTACAGTGTACCTTCCCACATTGGCATGCCTCAGAACTGCGCGTAGTCGCCATACGTACTAGCCAGGACGTCAGTGAGAGCCTACCTGGTGGACAGACCAGACAGCACACGAAATGTATCGTTTATTGTCCGGCTCTGGCCAACCCTAGCCCCAGCCACCTCAGCCGGTGTACATCGAATGACGGTTCTTGTCCTCGAATCCTCCAACACAACAGTCAAGACAACGCAGACTGCGACTCGACCATGTCCGTCAAACGAGGCGCGTCATTGATGACACCGCGCGTACAATGAGACGTTATGGCTGCATCAACACGCAGCCCGAGCCGCGGTGGTAGCGCAGAATCTTGGTGAGCTCAGCGGCGACCTCGGACGCAGTGGGGCGCTCGTCAGGCTCGGACAGAAGGCACTCGTCTGCGAGCTTGCGAATGTCAACGGGGCAGTGCCCCGTGAAGGACGGTCGCAGGCCTGTGGTGACGACGCGAGAGGCAATTGTTGCGGCCGGCAGCGGCACATCGGCGTACGGTCGTCTGTGCGTATCTTCACGATAGAGTATGAGGCAAGAATGCGAGATCGCATTCAAGCGCGCGCGTACCGAGTTCGGCAAAGACGCAACCCAGCGCGTACATATCGGCCGCCGACGAATAGGCCTCGCCGCGGACGACCTCTGGCGCGGTCCAATACGTCACGTCGGGCTTGGCGACGTGGTTCGTGAGTCTGAAATTCGCGAGCTTGGCGTGTTCGTGCGACATGAGCAGGATATGGCGGCTCCGGAGGCGCGGTGCCAACACGCTGCGGTCGTGGAGGTAGTGCAGTCCCTGGGCGACGTCCAAGGCGACGCTCATCTTGGCCTCCCAGAACCAGCCCATTTGGTCCCGCAAGAACGCTTCAAGGGTCCCGAACGGAAGGCACTCGGCGACGACACAGAGACTACCCTTGTCGTTCGGGTCGTAGCCAAAACCGAGAAACGCCACAATGTTGCGGTGCTTCAACGTGCTCTGCAGCGAGATAGTTTGAACAAAGGCATCCAGATTGACGTCGTTCTCAGCGTACTTGACAACCACCGATTGGTGGTGCAGGGTGCCGGCCACCACAGACGTCGAGAGCTGGGTTGTCGCGACGAAGCCCGTCATGTCGACGCGCAGCGCTGACGCGTCGTCGAGCACCGTGTGCGTACTCCAGGCGACACAGAGGATGCTCCGAGGCGTCTCCAGCGCGCGGTAGTTGTGCGGCATTAACTCGATCGTGTCGCCGCGGGTCGTTGCGTACGAGATCGGCGGCGGCTCGAACGGCTCGAACTGAATCTCGCTGCGGCGCGTGCGACGGCGGTAGACCAGGATCAGCAAGATGGCGAGGATGAGACCACCGACGACTCCGGCAATCGCGCCAATGAGCACGGCCGACGACCTGTCCTCGGTCGTCGTCACGGACGCCGGGCGTGCGGGCGACGGGTCAGGAATGATATGCGCGGTCGCCGAGGTCGGGTTGGCGTACGCTTTGAGCCACGACGTCATGGCGGGCGAGAGCGCTCTTGGTTCGCAAAAGGACGCTGTTCGACTGCTGTACACGACGCAAGGAATCGTAAGCGCGCTGCGCTGCTTCTGGGCTTCGTCCGGGCAGTTGCCCCACGCCGCTTCGCGTCCATAGGCTTTCGGGAGCGAGTGGATCGCGAGGATGACCCACGACTGCCCCACTGCTGGTGCGACCAGACGCGGGGCTCGGGCACGTCGCTCGCGCCAAGTGCATCTTGGGCGTACATGGCCGATTGGCCGTCGGGGACGCCGGACGCGTCGATCGCACAGCGGATCGCGGGCATGAGGCCCGGGCCCGACGCAACGTACTGTCGCGTGTAGTTGGTGTACGCAGCGGACGGACAGATCTGTGGCGATGTGCCTTCCAGCGAGAGAAACGCCGCCGGCGGAAAGAAGAGGTTGTCCATCGACGCCGAACAAAGCGGGTAGACTTGCACGAGCTTCTCGGCGCCGTTGACGGTGGCGATGACGAGGCCGAGGTCCCAGAGCATTGCTTGCTGCAATAGCGTCGGAAGGCTGTCCCATTTGAGCATAAAGGGTGTGAGCTGCGCGAGTACCTTGGGATGGGACAGCGTCGACACGCTCGAGACGGCGTTGGCCTTGTACAGCGCCTGGAAGCGACTCACAAAGTCGGAGCTGTCAGCCATCGCAGAGACCATCGGAGCCGAAAATGCCTCTACGGTCCGTCGGATTCCAAGCGCACGTCTTGATTGGTCAGCCTATGCTCAGGAGAAGAGATCCAACAACCTCCTCCACAACCTTGTGCAATGTTGCCAACTAGATTGTACCGAATGATTACTGGCCATCTTGCAGGGCACAGGACGAGCCCGATCTCAGCCAGACAGTTCAGCCAGACAGTTCAGCCAGACAATGTAATCTTCACATGCAGCGCCATGGATCTGGAAGACGTCGTTGGTACATAGCTTGCTGTCTTGTGTGTGTTTGCCTTCTCGATCTCCGAGCTAGAAAGTGCAATCTCATTTCGAAGTTCGAAGTCAATTTGACACGCAAAAAACGAAGTTCAAATCCACTTCGAGGCCGTCTAGGATTGGCTTGATGGGGCTGCAGTGGGCAGAGGCTGTCGTGGCGGCCGAGTATGCGGCTGCGCTTGGCGCGTGCATCTACTCGCTTCGGGCGTGGCCCATGACGACGCCGATGCGGCTTGCACCGCCACGATACCCGCGTGTGCTCCTTGCATGGCGCGTGGCCTGCCTCGTGCTCTACAGCATCACGCTGGCTATCGACCTCTATACGTCATGCGGCGCGTCGCTGGCCTACTTTACGGCGTGGAACTTCACGCTCCAGCTGGCATACTTTGCGTGGACTGTCAAGGGCAGCGTGCAGCCGCGCGGCGACGACGTCCACTTGGATCTGCTCTTTGACGTGTGCATAACGTCGGCGCTGTTTGTGGCCTTTGTCTTCTGGACCCTGCTCGCGACTCCCGACGCCTTGTATGAACCCGTGTCTATCACTGAGCACAGCGTCAACGTTATCTGCTTGGCCGTCGAGTTCGCTCTCAACGACCGCGTCGTCAACCCTCGGCATGGCTCGCTCGTCGCGCTCTGGCCACTGCTCTACGGCATTTTTACATGGATGAGCCACAATAGTGTCATCCCAGGCGGTGGGTGGCCGTACGATTTCATGGTCGCGGACCAGCCGACCGCGCCGCTTTGGTACCTCGGCATCTTTCTTCTTCAAGTGGCGTTCTTCTTGCTGTGTCTTGTCGTCAGCCGCCTCAAGCGACATCTGCTCGAGAACCGAAGCGACGACGACAAGCAATGCACCTCGTACGGCTCCGTGTAGACACTAGATGATCTAGTTTTGTGCTTAGCCAACAATCCGATCATGATGCGGCAATGTAAATCCTTTTTGACCCGCGTTGTGTCTGGTACGCACGCTGGCTTGCGTGCAGCTACACTGTAGCACGAGTCGTCGACCACCGCAGCAGCGCCCCAAAACCGCCGCCAGTTGCCCATCGCCGCGCGGTTGCACCGCTGCCGCGCCGTCCACAGCATATCTCGTCATCGAGCTGGTGTGCATGAGGAAGGTCGAGAAGGCGACTCTCTTTGTAGAACTTACGATAAATTGTCGAGAGCAAGATCGATTGCATCCCAACATTAACATTGCGAAGATCCGACTTCTTGCTTGTCCTTATGTCCAGCCTCCTCTGCGCAACGAAACTGGCCACTAGAGAGTTTTGGGTGCCCCGCATCGTGGCATTGTGGCTCCCAGACGGCTGCCTTACGCCAGGAGCACTACGCCGGGGCGTGATGTCGGCAATCAAATCTGGACGCCGCGCAAGACATTATGCCTATCAGTGCGTTCCATCCTTGCAGCCGCGTCGGTGCATACACCGTACGACTGCGGTATCCGAGCTCCGAGCTTGTACGACGGTACGGTACGGGGGAAGATGACTGGCAGTGGACGCGAAATTTCGATCTTCTCGCCGGTGGCACATCCACGTCCGCAAAGCTCCAGCGGTAGCCAATCAAAACGCCGCAAGATCCATACGCCCCATTGATTGGCTCGATTTGCCAGAAAGTCCGCCATCGCAGGCGAGACAGAATCCAATTGGCATGTCGACCAACTCGTGGCTCGAGAGCGCGGACCTCGTCACCAAGTACCAAGCGCTCAACGGGCTTAATGCGACGACAGCGACCAGTATCGGCGCCGCCCCCACCAAGCCCGACGCGGCCGTCATCGTGCGTCTCACCAAGATGAACTTGGTCTGGGATGACCTCCCGCCGCTCGCCAAACTCGCCATTCTCTGGGACATGGGGTTTGTCCAGAACAACCCAACCGTCGACGTAAACGCGCTCAGCCGCATCTACACGCGCTGCGTCGGCTCGGTCGGCGCGTCCATGGCCAGCATCGCGCTCCCCAAAACCGACTTTTTGGCCTCCCAGAGCGACGCGACGACGCGGCCGTGCGACTCGGCGACAACTGGCGTCTACCTCCGGCAAGAAAACTCGAACGGCGGCCGCCTACGTCCGTACACGCGGTGCGCCACGGCCAACGTCACGATGGGCAACATCAAGGACAGCCATAGCAGCATGTGGGCGCAGGACGGCCAAGGCCTCAGCACGTACCCACTGCCCAATTTGCAGCGCCACGCCTGGAACGACAAGGAGTTTTGGCTCATCTTTTCCATCCACACGCAAGAGCTGGCGACCGAGCCGCAGTGGGGCACGTGTCCAGACAAGACGATGACGCCCGGCGGCGCGACGTTTCCGTGCCAAGTGTTTGATGGCAGCGTGCCGCCGCAAGGCTGGTGCGTGCCCTCCAACTCGCAGGCCATGGACGCGTGGCTGAAAACGATTGCAAATCAAAAGATTAGCGCGACGCCTCTACCGTCGTCCAATACGCCCGCCGCGTCGTCGTCAACGACGCCGGCATCTACCGGTCTCTCGACGATTGCGATCCTCGGTATCGGTATCGGAGCTGGGGTGCTTCTTGCCCTTGGCATTTGGTGTTGTGTCGCGCGCCGGCGCAGACAAGCCACGCCCGATGCGCCTGGCTACGTCGAGTTGCGCCCGAGAGACGGTCGGTACTCGGTGACCACCTCGACGCAGCCGACGCAGACCCGGACCGGGTCGTACCAGCCGATCACAACCGCCTCGCACACGCTCAATGAGTTTCAGCGCGACCCGTCGCTGAGTCAGAAGCGGCTACCGTACTCGTCCGTTGTCTGCTCTCGGCTTCTCTCGAAAGGCGCGTTTGGCGAGGTCTGGCTCGGCTCGTTCAACGGCCAAGTCGTCGCCGTCAAGCGCCTTCTCGACTCGAAGCGGACGTCCGAAGCCGAGATTGAGGCGTTCGCTGACGAAATTCGGCTCATGGCGTCCTTTACCCACCCCAACATTGTGCGTTTTGTTGGCTTTGCGTGGGACTCGCTCCAGAACCTCTGCGCGGTCACCGAGTACATGCCCCAAGGCGACCTCCACACGTATCTGCAGTCGCACTTGCAGCTCCAGTGGCGGCGCCACGAAAAGATCAAGATCGCGCTTGGCATCGCCCACGCCCTTGCCTACCTGCACAGCCTCTCGCCCACCATCATCCACCGCGACCTCAAGAGCAAGAACGTACTCATGGCCGCGGGCTGCGAGGCCAAATTGAGCGACTTTGGCATCTCGCGCGAGCGCACGCTGGACGAGACGATGACGGCGGGCGTCGGCACGATCTTTTGGACGGCGCCCGAGGTGCTCTTGGGCGAGCACTACTCGGAGATGGCCGACATTTACTCGTTTGGCGTCGTGCTCTGCGAGATGGACACGCACGGGCCACCATTAGCAGACTGCAAAGGCCTTCCGCAAGCCACCATGATCCACCGCATCACGAACGAAGGCCTTCGACCGTCTCTGACACCGACGTGTCCGCAGCACGTGCAAGCACTTGCCGCTCGGTGCATGGCCCGGGACCCAAAGAACCGACCAGCGTCGTACGAGCTGATTGCGATCTTGCAGCGTTGGAGCGAGTCGAGTCTGTCCTTGCCGCAACCGCACTCGGGCGAAATCGTCTTGTAGAGTTAGAGACGAGTGGCTGCAACTACAAGAGAACGGCGCTTGGCCGTGTAGCGAGGAGAAGGGCGAGAGCAATATGTCGCGTGGCGACAGTGCACTCAGCACAACTACGCCGCGTCAAACATTATACTAGTACATATCAAATCAATGCACACGCCACTGTACATGTTTGTGCCCTTCGCCTTGTTTTGTGGCTTGTAGACACTTGGTAGTTCTAGACTTGACAATAAGACGACGCAAATTTCTTATTGGGGTGCACTAGTACGCGTACAGCGACACGCCACGTCACGGGAGAGCGCCATCGTGGTACCTTGCTAGGTGCTAGTACGTCGCGGTGTACTTGATTGTAGGTTTTTTGTATGTGAAACCCGCTAGCAGTGCGCGAGTGTTGTGTGTATCGAGGTTTCGCATTGCATGGCGGGCCGATTTGATACATTGAAAGAATTAGTGGTGATGATTAGGGTTTTGCCTAGATCGCACAGAACCCATTTTCTGGGACGCGTAAAAAACTTATGAACAACGAACCGATGGAGGTCGTAGTACCCCAGGGCATCGACACCCTTAGTTTGATCACGACCAAGAGACGATCAATTCCCTTGGCAACACAAAGACATCACACGCACATATGAGCGTGTCAACACTATTTAGTCAATTATGACCTAATCCGACTCGATTATCATCGACAACATCAACAGGATTTTGTTTCCAAAAGAGTGGACAAGCTATGGCAACGATTACAGAATGCGTGCTGCGCCAACCCGGAATCGTACCGATGTTTTTTGAGTTTCAGATTGCTTCCGTCTCACGCAGCGGTGCCTTTCTGGTCCTGTCCTCCGCAGCTTGGCCGGCATCCCGGCCACCTGCGCGATAAGCGAATCCTTCGGCTCCTAAAGGGCTGCACCGAAATGGGACCCGCCCGCCAGATAAGGACGCTGCATCGCCTGCTCGACAATGATATCATCATCGCCCCATCTTTCGAGAAGCGCCGAGAGTCCAAGACGCGAACCTTTGGTCGACCGAGGCGATTGTTGTCTCTTGTCCATACGCTGGTGCAGCAAAACTTTGGAGACCCCTCGACGCCGCGCTCAGAGCTGATATGCACGAAGAACTTGATGTCGATATCTTTCAAACGTTCTACAGTAGGACCACGAGCTTGCTTCTAAACCCGTCGAAAGTCACTCGGTTGGCACTTGGATCCAAGCGCCGTCAAGACAATCGCACAATGTAGTGAGTGCTTTGGAACCGGATGTCCAAGTCTATCACATTGCATGAGCTTCAGAGAGGTGTATCGTTGACTACCAGTAAGCTGGAGGATACTAAATTCAGCTGCTCGCTTGCGGAGGTGGCGCATCCGTGGCATCAAGCGTCGCGATTAGCTACCGTCTCGATGCCAGCTCGAGTTGTTTGGACTGGCAGCGCTATTCATTGGCTGATTGCAGCCAATCCTGAGGCGTATGTGGCTGAAATGCTTTTCATTGGTAGATTTTCAGCGAGTTGCGTTAAAGAAGCCAACAACGAATCTGTGCTTGAAGAATCTTGCAGCGTCGGTAGGGTACAGGCGAATACGATGGTGGGATTGAGAGCAAACGAAGCGATCGATGGGCTCCACGGCAAGGTACTCACTCGTTCTTTACTCTCTCTTGGTCTCGTGGTCGTCCTTTGACGAACAACCACAAACCTGTCCAGAAACTCAGACACTAGAACGAATTTCTACCAATCCGCGTCGCGTCCGCTCGAGATTCAACCAGCTGTCGACCAATGGCTTTCGTTCTCAGCCCATAATTCTAGCCAATCCGCGTGCCGTGTTTCGTGCGTCCGTTGTGACAACTTCAACCTGATACAAAGACACGGCTGCCGACGGCGGCGCTCGGAGGCTCTTGACTTCGTAGCTTGCTATGATAATGCGCCATCCTTTCCAAAGGCCGCGTGAGACTCCACTACGGTAGCAGGTAGCCAACGAAATCGCATGCGATGTGGGCTCCACTGGACCTTCCCGCCAACGTGCCCATCCACAGCGACGACACCCAAGCATCGGAGTCGTTCGGGTCAGACATCGACTGCGACAGTCCTGACGCCGTGCTCAAGAGTTGGAGGAGCAGTACAGTGTGCGTCCCGGCCTGGTTCGGAGGCAATCCGAAAACTCAGTTTGCTTGGACTTGAAGACGAACGCCGTCTTCTCCCCTTCGCTCGAAGTAGCCACCCGCCCTTCGAACTGGCCCCCAATTTACGGTACAGGGCGTTGGACAGCCCAACGCCGTCGAGTCGCGCGGTGACATTCCAAATTCCGTTCTTAGCAGCGTTGGCGAAGGTCATTCGTGCGTGGACTATTGCTCGAGATATCTATCCAGTTGCGACGCCAAGCGGCCTTCAGGTGGCGTGGCTTGCAACATTCCGCCACCACGTGGCTCTGTCCGTTCTCTTCCCGAGACGTTTGATTGGTCAAAATAGCCAAGATACGGAAACCACGCGCTTTGATTGGGTAAAAATACTCACCCAACACTCCAGTGCCGGCCACGGTTTCTATGTCTCACTCTTCGCCAGCGCTCCATCATTCGACGACAGCAATGGTGCTCCTCTGCCAGCAGCCGACGCGCCGGCGCCCGACACCCGACCGGCCACGCAAGCAGGCCGACCACGAGAACGAGGCCCTCGTGACCTTTGCGCGCAGCCCGGTCTCGATCTACGCAGCGCTCGTGTCCATCTCGCTCCAGCACGCGCTCTATGACCAGTTCGCTGCCTTTCGCTGGCCAACGTTCGCCGAGATGTACGCGATGGGCGTCGAGCTCGGCGCCGGCGCCACGTCGGTCGTCATGGAAGCGCTGCACCGCAAGACAGGCGCGCCGTTCGCGGTCAAGCTCATCAGCAAGGGCCGCGCGACCTGCCTCGGCATGAAGGACCACCGCAGCGAGATTGCGTGCCTCCGGACGCTCCACCACCCCCACATTGTGAACCTCGTCGACTACTTTGACGAAGACGACGCAGCGTACGTCGTGCTCGAGCTCGTGCCGGGCGGCGAGCTCTTTCTCTACATGCTCGAGCACGGACCGTGCACGGAGGCCGAGACCAAGCACATCATCAAGCAGCTCTTGGCGGCGGTCATCTACTGCCACGAGCACAACATTGTGCATCGCGACATCAAGCCCGAAAACATCCTGTTCACACGCGACCCGGATTCGGGCGCCGTCACGATCAAGCTCGCCGACTTTGGGTTTGCGACCAGCGTCCGCGGCGACACGCTCTCGCGGCGCTGCGGCACCCAGCGCTACATGGCGCCCGAGATGCTGAAAGGCCAGACGTACGGCACGTCGGTCGACGTCTGGAGCATTGGCATCATTACGTTCTGCCTCCTCTGCGGGTTTTTCCCCGAAATCGACGACGCCGGCAACGTCCAGTTTGACGGCCACATCTCGCTCTCGCCCGCCGCAATCGAGTGCGTCGAGGAGATGCTCACGATGGAGCCGACGATGCGGTCGACGGCCAAGGAGGTCCTCTCGCACCCGTGGTTCTCCAACCAGCCGCCACGCTCGACCGGCCGGAAGCGCACGGTCGACATGTTTGAGACCTTTGGCCTCTTCATCACCGACATGCTCCAATTCGTTGCGTTTTGCCAGACACTCGAGTTTGGTGCCAAGACGCAGCAGACGCTCGAGACGGCTAATGACGGCCTCGGCATGATCCAGTTGTACCTCTCGACCGAGCCGTCGACGATCTCGAGCATGTTTACGTTCCTCAGCAACGTGGTCGGGTCGCTCGTCGACGATATCTCGAGCGAAGAGCCCGACTTGATTCCCGTTGCCAAGCAGCTCCAGCGCACGTACGAAGCGCTCCGGCTCCAGCTCGTGCCCAACTGCCCCACGAGCCACACGCTCATGGCGTGTATATGATGCTACCCCGATGGTCCGTCGTGTTGCAAATCGAATGCAGCAACCACGCTGACAACACGGCGCCGCGTCGTCGTCTCTGTCCCTTGTGCCGTCTCTGTTTTTATTAATTTAATAGCCCTTTTTGACTCTTGCTTTGCTGACAATTGGTCTGCCCTGGTAGTACCAATGGTTTCGTTCCAGGGGTCGGTAGAGGTCGCCGAATGTAATAGTGTCTGCCTGTCGCTGGACCTGACGTCAGCGCCGTGTCACATGGAGCAGTACCGTACTGGTGACGTGTGCGATTGACGGTCACAAGACGAGTCGCGTGCTACTTGGAGGTGGAGAAGGGCCTGCAAGACTGCAATTGTCCATTATTGTCAACTAAAACTAAATTGGGATGATTTAAAAGCGTCGTCAAATATGTGACGCGTCGACCGTCGACACACAAGTCGCATTAAAGTCGCACACGCATGGAATACGTGCTTCAAGCTACAGTACAACTACGGTATGCACAGGTACGTACACTGCGAGCATGAGAGCTTTGGAAGATTGGACACATTGTCCTCTTCCTCTCCTTGGTGAGTCGTTGCAAGATGGATTTATCTGTACAGCTCTCTCCCAACGACCACGTGCCTACCATTCGATGCGGCGCTACGTGTGCACAGTTGATGAGCTGCTTTTGCTAAATTGATGCCAACGCCGACATGTTTGAATGCTTCAAGGATTGGTAAATCGATTGTCCTCTTGTTGATGGTCTGCTGTGAATTCTTGGTCCCATTTCGTCGCCACCAAACGTTTCAGATTCAGAAACCAGGGTTGGGGTTGGCACAACCCTAGCCCTCCATCTGGGACCGCAAGCGCCTGTTCGTGTCGGTCGATTGACACAATATATTGACACCAACTATAGACGTTTCTATCACGACTAGACAAAACAGCACTAACTAGAAACACAAGGACGTGGCCAGTGAGTCAATGACGAATACGTACCTAACGTTAGATAAAATGGTTGGCGTTGTCGTGGCCCATCGCCGAGGCGTGCATCGTCTGCGCAAGCATACGCGACTCCTTCTGCACCAAGAGCACTACTATGCATTCAGCTGCTATGCACTTGACAATACATATCGAAACGGAGAGTGCGCTGTCGGCACGAATATGTTTATATTAATACATGCCAGGACGCTTCCTAACGTGGGCCGTTCGTGCCATCGTCCCTCCGAGAGGCTCGTTACCACTTGACGGGTCGCTTGGTGTGTTGTGCTGTGCACAGCGCTCGATTCGTCGGACGAAAGCTTGTTGACGACTCGATGCTTGCCATTCGGAGAGGCAGGGCGGGCTGGAGCGAGAAGCCTCCAGACGACATGACTGCCTCGCAAACGATCGATTCGCTGGGCTCATCGGTCAGTAGACACTCTACTTGAGGCACTGATCATGTGGTATCTATCGGCTTTTTGGTGCCCGCGATATTGCATATTGGTCCAGACAGCGCACTGTACAATAGTACATATATATTGACGGCGAAACCGGCGTGGCTGTATAAGATCCGCCATCAACCGGGCGCGTCACGAGTACCTGGCCATGGAAAACGACGGCGACGTCGTCGTGGACGCACCAGTTGACATCACCGACAACAACCATGGGGACGAGCTAAACCTCGAGGTGACTCCCGAGTTTGCACCGCGCTTGGAGCCCCTGCACCAGCAGCAAGCGTCCGAAGAAGACACGGCCAAAGGCGCTCAGCTCTGCGCGGCGTCGAAAGAAGGTGCGATGGAAACCGTGCGCAAGCTCGTGCTCGACAATGCGCCCGTCGGATTTGTGACGACGTCGGGCTGGACGCCGCTGGCGTTTGCTTGCTTCAACGGACGCCTCGAGGTTGACGACCATTCTCCATATCGTCGCCGCATGTCTGTCGACTGAAATCTCTAGGTGGTGCAGTACTTTCTCGATCTGGGGGCTGCCGACACGTACAAGCAGGCGCCAATCACGACTGGCGAGAAGCGCAAGCCGGCGCAAGTCAACACGCCGCTGCACTGGGCCATCTACAAGGGCCACCCGATGGTCGTG
The DNA here is from genome assembly GCF_000151545.1 of Saprolegnia parasitica CBS 223.65. Taxonomy (NCBI): domain Eukaryota; phylum Oomycota; class Saprolegniomycetes; order Saprolegniales; family Saprolegniaceae; genus Saprolegnia; species Saprolegnia parasitica. Next base: position 15,048 of record NW_012156431.1, read on the forward strand.
TACACGCTCGTGACAAACGGCTTTTCGATTGAAGACGCCGACTCGTGCGGCAACCGCGCGTTGCACCTCGCTTGCTCCAATGGCACGTTCGCCATCATTGAAGTTGACCCATATATCTCCAACCCTTTTCGATTGACGACTTGTGCATAGATCATCTTGTCGCACGCGCCCGATCTCGCGGCCAAGAACGTGTATGGCAACACGCCGATGGACCTCACGACGGACGGCGCGGTCCGCAAGCTACTGAAGAAGATGCAAACGCAAACGATGTGCGACGAGTGCCACGACGTGTTTTCGCGCAGCCGCCGTGGTACGTTGTGTCAGCAGTGCCACAACCTTGTCTGCAACACTGGTTCGTGCTCGTCGAGGTAGGATTCCCCGCTGTCTTCGGCTACTGTAGTAGACTACATTGGAATGGCATAGCCTCGAGATGCCGTGGGGAACGACCGACAAGAGCGTGCGCCGCGTGCGCTACTGTCGCGCGTGCGTCCAGGCGCTTGCGCAGGTCGAAGCCGACCTCGAGCAGGTGCTGACCTCGAAGCGCTTGGCGGTCGCCGAAGCGATGTCGCCGCTCGCGGCGCTTGAGGCGTCGTTGGCCACCTTTACGCCTGCCCCCGTACGAGCGCGAGTGCCTTGGATCGAAAAAATTCAAGTCGTGTGCTGTAGAAGCCAGGCACGCCCGTGGACACCGAGGCGCTGGTCGGTGTCGAGCAGCCACCGCCGACGCCGATTTCAAAAGGCGCGCTCGTCAAGCAACTGCTTGCGCTGCTCTTGAGTCTCGAGAGCAACGATGCTGATGTCGAGGCGCTGCAGACGGCGATTGATGCGGCCGCAGAAAAGAAGGCGAATGCGTGGCTGCTCCAAGACGCCCGCGCCACGTACGAACAGCACATTGCGCACATCAAGCTCATCCAAGAAATCAAAGCCGTCTTGGCCACCCGGTACAAGCTGTCCATCTTGCTTCGGCTGAGCTCAATAATGTCGATGCATGAGCAGGCCGATTAGCACGCGATCGCTGGTCGCGGCACTCCGCCGGGTGTGGCGCCAAGCGCAGGTCGAGGGCGTCGAAGGCGCACTCGTGCAAGCCGCGCAACGCGTCATTGTATTGGCCGAGTCAGAAGCGAGCTTGTACGGCGCGTACATGCTCTGTGCCCGCATCCAAGTCGGGTCGGCGCAGTTCAACAACGACTTCGTGCGCCTGAACCACTGCTTGACCATGGTCGAAGACTACGGCGTCAGCGACACCTTGCTGCGCAACGCGTGGGGCTTGCGCGACCGCCTTAGCGCCGAGGTAGCGTGCTGCGTCCGTCCCGTGCGATGCAATTTTGGGTCGTAGATGACGCTGGAAGCGGCCCTCTTTCCATTTGAAGAGCGCATGGATGGGCTCACCAACCAGTCCCAGTACGTCTTTCACGACGGCAAGATCGCGGCCAGTCTCCTTGAGGCCCTCACGCTACGGAACCAGACGCTTACGGTCGCCGTGGTGCGTCGACGAGGATGCTCTGAGGAAGCATCCATTGATTGAAATTGCGTAGGAAGTCGCTGCCAAGGTCGAGGAGGCAACGCCCGTCGCGTCGCACCTCGTGGAGAAGGCCAAGGAGTTTCTCGTCAAGCTGAAAAAGGACATTAAAGAAGAGCAAAAGGTAGACTTGAACCCAGAGAGGCATGCGACAAGGACATGGGTACGTAGAAGGAAGACGAACGTCGACGCATTGCCGAAGAAGAGGCGCTCAAGGCCGCCAAGAAGGGCAAGAAGGGCAAGAAGGGCGGGAAGAAATAATGAAATGGACCTCGCGTCCTATGGTGTACAAACGCCCGTGCCATGAGAGTCAAGTCGTTGGAGGCTCTTCGCGGACATAGGGTCTGGGATTTGCACGGGGACACAGGCTACTTGGTCATGGTCCTTGTCGGAAACGAAGCAGCGCCAGCACACATGCGACGTCGTCCTCGAGGGCATAGCGAGAGTCGGGCCGGGGGTCAGACTTGGTCTCAAGTGCTCGTTTGCGGTAGGTGGGCGCGCCACTTCGGCCCTACTCGCTGTAGGGGCCACCAGAAATGTGTGTAGCGCAGGCAAACAAGGCGGCGGCGAACGCAGAACGAAGACAACAAGAGAAAGGATTCGGGGTGTGGATTCAAAAGAAACAGCTTGCGTAATACCTTAGGACTCGATATATTCGATCGGAGCAAACTTAGACAATCGAACCGGCGTTGGCGGCGATACGGGGCCAGAGGTCGGCGCATTCCTTGCCGACCGGGCCAGTGATGGCCGAGCCCTTCATTTCACCCTTGGGGTTGACGATGCAGGCGGCGTTGTCCTCGAAGTAGAGGAAGATGCCGTCGCGGCGGCGCCACGACTTGCGCTGGCGGATGACGACAGCGGGCATGACCTTCTTACGGAGCTCCGGCTTACCCTTCTTGACCGAGCACAAGCACATGTCACCGACACCGGCAGCGGGGAGACGGTTCAGGCGACCCTTGATACCGCACACGGCGATGATCAAGAGGGCCTTACCACCCGAGTTATCGGCGCAGTTCATGACGGCGCCAACGGGCAGACCGAGGGTCATACGGAACTTTTGACCCGACACACCAGCGCGACCTATCCAGTGGCATCGTTATTCGCCGTTCCCTGCTGTGATGCGCCATGAGGGCACGAGGGCGTCCTAGGCAAGTCGACACGGCGCATCCAGCGCCGCTGCTTGCTTGCGACGTCCTCGTCGCCATGGTCGTCATCGTCGTCATCATCATGCAACATACCAGAGCTCATCTTTGTTTCTTGAGAGAATCACAACTAAAAACCTCGTCGCCATAGCGGGCAGGCGCAAACCATTGGCTGTCGCCTCCACTCCTTTTCCTCCACCAATGAATGGCACCCTCGCTACAAGAACACTCCGAGATTACAAGCACTTATTGTCCGGATACCGCCGCATACGCACACTATTTCCGACATACTGCGCGGTCCGCAGTTGCTTGCTGACCTAGTACAGGAGCAGGAGCGGACGAAGACGAGGATGGCAGGACACTGCATCCTGATGGCGATGCGACCGCGAGCCCACCGACAGCCATGCTAGCTTCCTATGCAACAGGCCACAGCACCTCTTCTGCACAGTCGGCGATGCTGGCGTGCTCTACCAGATAGTACGATCCAGGTCCGACGACGGCGACGAGCCCGCCCATCCCTGCCTCGAGCGAAGCTATGCTAGTATACTAGTTGGCCTCGTAGAGGAGGCTGTATCGTGCTGTGTGGGTACTGAAGTGCGTCGACTGCGATGATCTTGCTGCAGCAAGGAGTTTGGGCTGGACAGCGCTGGTTGCTCGAACCTGCGTCGCATACATTGCCCGTCTTGCATGCTACGAGCCAATACGCGATTGATCCTAGCATCCCGTGATTAGTGCCAATAGCATCAAGGGGCTAGCTGGGTGTATTGGCACTAGTAGACATGGCTTCTCAAGCGACCATTTGAAGCGCTCGGGCATGGAGTATGTCATGTGCTATGCCAGTTCGGTAGCTTCTGTTCTTGATCGACGCGACTAGGACTAGACACCTAACAAGATGATGCTAGAAGCTAGCAATTTCTATGTTTGCTTTGTTGCCACCATCTTGACAGCCTCATGCTGCTGCGCCAGGATAGCGCCGTGCAGGTCAGCAGTCAATTGGCCATTCTTGGTAGCCAATTGCTGTCGTCGCACACTATTTTCTGTCGTAGAGCAATAGCGGGATGGACCCAGAGCGCAAGGCGGCGATCCGGCAGCTCGTCGTCGCGGCCGCCAAGGCCAAGTTCCAGGCGAGGCGCGACGCAGCCGCGGTGAGCATCGCGCCGTATAGCCCATCACCGATGGCCATGGTTCACGGCGTCTGGGACCGCTTGGCGCCGATGATGTCGGTCTCGGACCACGTCGTCGAGCTCGGGTGTGGCGACGGGCGCTGGATCCTCGAGGGCGTCAAGCGCTTTGGCTGCAGCGCAATGGGCGTCGAGTGGGATCCGCAGGTGGCGCAGCGTGCGAAGGCGCAGGCGGCAACCATCCCGGGCGCGATCGAGATTCGGATCGAAGACATGCTGGCGCCGACCTTTCGCCTTCCGCAGCGCACGTCGCTCGTCATTGTCTACGCATTCGCCGAGACGCTCAACCTGAACGTCAAGGCCCTCCTCGCGCAGTGCGATCCACGGACCAAGGTCCTCTCGGTGGGCGTACGTCGTTGATATCGATATCGTGTCTGGTGCAACGCATCACTTATCATAGCGTAGTTCCGCGTGCACGGGTGGCAGCCGCAATGGACACTGCGCTTTAATGGACTCAACTGCTACTACTACGAACTCGCAGGCCACGACGCCGGTATCGGCGACTCTAAGCGGTGAATCAACTGCATGTTTTCACGCCGCAGCGCCGCCATCCTACCACCGATAGATACATAGCAGGTCGATGGCGGCACAAATGTAGTACCGTTGGGAGAGAGAGCTCGCGTCCTTTTGCGCTTCGAGCTTGCGCTCCTCCTCGTCGGCGAGCCGGTCGTGGGTCTCGCCGAGCTCTCTAGAATCGAGCACATATCGTCTATATATAAAGGACACACAACGCTTCTCGACGCACCGACGCAGCTTGGTCAGGCTGCGCTCCTTGGCTTCCAAAACGCCTTCTTGGTCGCGGAGCATGCCCACCAGCCGCTGCACTTCGCTCGTGAGGGTGCGAATCGTATCCTTGAGACCCTACTGGACATCGTGTCGTCGTCGTCTAGAGAGACACCAGACCTCGGCGCTGAGCGTCAACTGCTCGACAGTCGCCTCGGCCTTGGCACAGCGCGTCGAAAGCACGTGCGTGTCGTTCGCTGTGCGTTGCAGCTGCTGCTTGAGCGTCCAGCTCGCCATGTCGGTGTCGCGCATGCGCTGTTCAGGGCCGCGTGGACGCTCTGGTCGCGGGCCTATGCATCGTCGCTAGACGAGACAATATGTCCACAGTAGAATAATACTTGCGCGGCAAGAGCAGCCTCGCGATCGTTGTGCAGGTCGAGAGTCAATATCCGATTCTCGGCGACCACCGATGTGCGCATCTTGGTTTCCATCTGCATGCACAGTCAGCGGGTTCTCATGTTACTTGTATGGTGCTGCGTATGTACCTGGAGCTGCCCTTGGAGCGTTTGCGTGCATTCGTCCAGCTGCGCGTGCAGTTGGCGGTTCCTACGACCACTTGATGGGGTGCTGGCAAAGCACGTCGTACGCGTGCTGCAGCGTCTCGATCGTCGCCTCGGCGTGTCCCTTGGCAACGTCGACCGCTTGCAATCGCGTGCTCAGGTCGTGGATCGCTTTGCGATTAGTATCCTAGTCACCTCCGCGTTGCGACATGTCGTCGTCATCAATGACACTCTGTACATCGTGAAATTGCATCTGTTGCATCCGGTGGTCCCACTATTCGCGTCGCCCAATTCGACCTCATCCAATCGAAAAGTCAAGAGACGTACGTCATCCTTTTGCGCGGTCCACGCCCGGAGCTGCTGGTCGTACTCGATCTCAAACGCCGTGCGGGCAGCGTCGAGGCCCTTGATGCGAGCGACGAGGTCGTCCAGCTGCCGCGTCAACGCCGACGAGTCGTCTTCGATGCGTTTCCAGTAGTGTTCCCGCTCGCTAGATCCAGATGCCTCAATATGAGTAAGCCAGTCGACGTCTATTTGAATAGCACCGGCACCACGCCATCAAGCTCGCGCGCTCGTCACTTGCGCGTCGCAGCTTTTCGTACTGGGTCTCAACGAGGGCCTGAGAGCGCTAAAGGCTCGTTCGCTGTCGTTCTTTGATACCTGCATCTCGTTTGCTTGGTTTTCCAAGCACGTCTTTTCGATGGCGGCATTGCTTAGCTGCGTTGTCATGTCGGCCACTTGGGCTGCGAGTGTGGACACCTTGTCTTCGTAGTAGGCCTTGAGCTATGGATATCTTCGAGTCAAAACCACCATAGTATACGTGTGTACTTGGTGGAGCTGCTCTGCAAGCGCGTCGTCTGCATCGGGATGCTCGGGCAGCGGGCCCTGGATGCCGCTCACTTGACGGTTCACGACGCGCTTAAAGAGGTTGGTCGGCTCGTTTGCACGTGCTACTTTGTCCTCACCACCGGGTTCTTTGAAGCAGGACACGACGACCGTACGCTTTGGCGTGCTGCGAGACGGGGGCGGGGCTGACTTGGGCGCGTCTTGGCGCAAGCTCTGGCGCAGTCGGCAGATCTCTTGGCGATCCAACACCATAAGATCGTTTCGACGCTATTAGGGCATCCACACCGGTTGGTCTTTAGTCCGAAGTCTATTACGGATGATGAAGGACCGTATTTTAATTGAAATCCTTGGGGATGAATAAAAATAAAGCCTTTTACCCACCGGTTGGTCTTATAGTTCCAAAGTCTTTTAGTGCTTTGCGATCGTGCTCGGTGCAACCAGCTCACCTGGGTCGACGACGACGAGGTGAAGCTCGCACGATACCTTGCGTGGCCTGAGACTGGCGCATGGTGCAAACGAGAAACGTTGGGCGCCCGCGCTAGCACGCCGAAGGTTTCCAGGTCGACGTCTCCAGCGCCTGATGCAAGACGGTATGTCCCTACGTTCTCCAGCAGTGCATCGCAAGCCTGTGTGCCACTGCTCCGCTTGGAAGCGGCCAACAGAATGCCCTGGCAACCGAGGATGGCAGTAGCATAGCGCTCCTTATCGTCAGGAACGCAGCGCGCCTCGTCGTCGGGAACGCAGCGCTCGTATGCATAGGTGAGGGATTCGTTCTCATTCGACCTCAGGAGCGCAGGTGTATGGCCGACGCTTCCTGCAAACTCGTGATATAGGGACGCCACCTTCTTCCAACGCGCCGTGCCCGCCGAGGGCGTCCGGCGCTCCTTGACCTACCGCAGCGTCGCTCGACCATGTCGCCGAACGCGCAAAAGCAAACTGGCCAACGGCTGACGAGCGCACCTCACTTTCAGCCAATAAAAAAAGGGTCGATCTAAAAGACTGAAAAGACTTGAGTCGCTCCAGGTCCTTTAGACCGACAAAAACCGCGAAAGGCCAACCGGTGCGAGCAAAAGTTTTATTCGAAGTCTGATACGGCAGGACGCAGGAAATCGCACGATGGGTCATGTTCAATGTTTCTGAGCAGAGGCAGGCAACGGTCGACAACCAACGACACGGCACTCTCGCCCTGATGCGGAGCTAGCGCTCTTGCAGACATGTATACGAAGGAAATATATTGATTTGGAGCTCAATGATCGAAGAGCGAGCCAATAGCTTCTTCTCCGTGGTCTTCATCTGATTGAGCCTCGAGGTCCGGTAGATACTGCTGGTGTTGCCGTCGAAGAGGCCTTCCGGGAGGTAAAGCTCGTGGTACTTCTCCCAGCACGTCAGCGTCGTATCTGGGCACATCCACGGCTTTGGGTCGCTTTACTTTTCGACGGTGTGCTCATGCACACGTGAGCAGTAGCACGTGATACTTGTGTCGTTGCGATCTTCAAATCGGCAAATGCAGCACCGACGCTTGTCAGTAGACTTTGTGGAGAGAGCTTTTCCCGAGAAGACTTTGGTGCAGCGCGGCTACTAGTATGGCGTCGTGTCGAAGCGAAACACTCGTTTGGTCTTATGGACAACGGCGTCGACGCGCTGGACTCTTGCGCCACAGGCGTCGGCATAGCGGCCGCCGCAGCTAGGCTTGACATCAGGGTCAAACGTCAAGCTAGTAGCGAGGTTCTCATTATCCACGAAAGACCGAATTGAATTATCGAGGTGTTTGAACTATTCGAGATCGCCTTCTTCTGCCTCCGACTTGAGCTCATCTGTGACGTTGCACTACAACGCCCTGCGGCAAACACATATCCTTCCAAGACGTAGGAGCTGACGCCGAGTCTCTGTGCCTCGGTAGAGCAACTGCCCCCGTACAATGTCGCCATCATTCATCGTGACGGGGTGGCGCTGGAACATGGACGACATCCACACTACGTTGTAGCCTTGCTTGCCACGCGACGCGATGAGGCCGAGCAAAAACGAGGAGCCAACCACGTCAAATGCGGCGGCACTGAACCCTTTCGAGCCGTGCGCTCGCTCGTCGGCCACGCTGAAGGCCATTTTGGTGTTGATCAAGATGTCCCGCTTGGCTGGAGCGCCCGCAGCAGCGCTTGTAGGAGGCACCCCTGGCGCAGAGATGCGTTGAAGAAGAGCCTGCTTCTTTCCAGATGACGGCATGCCAAGCTGTTGGCACTTGCGCTAGAGGGCGTCGACGCTGAGGCCCGAAAGTGGAATCGATTCGATCGCTGCTGGCAAAGGCAACGAGACGTCGGGCGCTGGGACTGCTCCGTTGAGAGGATATGACGAGGGGACGCTTGTAATAGTACCCAAATGGGCAAGGATTTCGGCCTTGTTCAGTTTGTTCTAGCCCATTATATTGCGTTCCTGCCGAACTTGGGCAGCTGAAGGCGCGTGATCTTGTCGAGGGGCAGTGGCTTGCATGGCCGTCACGAGGTCGATAGTGCCAACGCGAAAGAGGGCGGATTTGCCTTGCCGTTCTTTTTCCAAAAATACACTTCTTTTCAAAAAATAAGTAGGGTAAAAAACGGTAGTTGAACCCGTTGTTTGGCAGTATAATCTACTGCGAAGCCTCCAATAGGGTTAGCCCTGAGGTCAATCTTCCTAGCATCTAGATTGCGATTTGCATGTGTATCACAACTACATTCCTTTGATAGCACTAGGTTGAGATACACTGCAACTCATTTTTGTGGCTCCGTCAAACGCCCAGACTTGACGAACACCGTTTCTAGATTGTTGGATTAATGGCCAACGCTGCGACCTATCAGGTCCATTTTGCACGCATCTAGAATGCGATTTGCATGTGTATCACAACTACATTCCCTTGATAGCACTAGGTTGAGATACACTGCAACTCATTTTGTGGCTCCGTCAAACGCCCAGACTTGACGAACACCGTTTCTAGATTGTTGGATTAATGGCCAACGCTGCGACCTATCAGGTCCATTTTGCACGCATCTAGAATGCGATTTGCATGTGTATCACAACTACATTCCATGGATAGCACTCGGTTGAGATATAAGAGAGGTCGTAGAGGAATGCAGAGGTTGCTACAGGCGAGGTAAAGACAGCACACAGACGTTGCAGCGCAAATAGCGTGCGGGCAGGTGGAAAACCTGAGTTTACGATTCAAAAGTGAGGCCCGAGGGCTTTTCCATTGTCGTCACTTGAAAACCTTCATATACGATACATTTACCAAGATACAACCGATCGTTGAAGACTCGATCTGCCCCGGTGTACGGGTGCAGTCTCATACCTCCCCGTCTTCAACGGAGGGCTCTTCTTTGACCTAGTTGCCCGTCTTGTCCGCGTGCTTCTTCTTAGCCCCGTAACGACGTCTCGTTATAGCCGCACGCTTGTGCCCACGTCGCAACGTGGCACCCTGGGCACCGTCCTTCCGCCGCGGCAGAGGAAGCACTTCCACAACCCAACGATCCGCGATCGTTGTTGTGGCCGCCAGCCTCTTGGCTGCGGCGCACGCCTTCTTGCGACTCTTGGCTGCGGCGCGCGTCTTCATCATCATCATCATCATCGACGACGTCGTCATCACCGTTGAGGCAGTCGACATCGTCGGCATCATCTTCATCGCCCGCGTTGAGGGCGTCGAGCTCGTAGCTCGGCTCGGGCTCGAACTGGACCTCGTGACCGGGCATAACACGCTTGGTCGTCGCGCGCGTCGAGCCCTTGTCCGCTTGCGCTTCGGCCAACGCCTCCTTGACGTTAACAATGCAGATCGCACTGCGGAACTCGAGAAACTTGGGGATGGTCACGGCCTTGGTGAAGAGGTCGGCTTGGTTCTGCGCGGATCGACAAGCCGTTCTTCTCCACGTACTCGCGACACACCAGGTGGCGTTCCATGATGTGCTTGGAGCGCTTGTGCGAGCCTGGACGTTGACACAGCGAGATCGCGCCGTGGTTGTCCATGAGCATCGTTGAGTTCGTGTGCAGTAGCGAGCACTCCTCGAGGAGCTGCTCAAGCCACATGACGTCGCGCGCAGCTGTACTGGCCGCGATCGTCTCCGAGTGACACGAGCTTGTACCAACGATGTCTTGCTCGGAGCTCTTGGCCGAGATCGTCTGGCCGTTGAGCTTCGTGACGTAGCCCGCGATCGACTTGTAGTCCTTCGTGTCGTTGGCCCCATCAGATTCGGCCCACGACTCGATCGAGAGGCCTTCGTACGTCCTCGCTTCCTCAATGCTGTACACGAGCCCAAAGTCGAGCGTACCCACGAGGTACCGGACCACGCGCATGGCCATGGCCCAATGCTCGGACGAGTAGCAGTGGAGGTACTTGGACAGCGTGCGCACCGCGTTGCCGAGCTCGAGGCGGGAGCCCGTGACGAGGTACTGCAAGGCACCAACGAGGTTGCGGTACGGGCACGCCGCCTTGTCGAGCTTCGTCTGCGGCTCCGATGCCTCCAAGTCGCACGACATTTCGGCACCGGGCGTCTGCGGCACCAACGACGGGTTCATGTTGATGTTGCCGAACTTGGCGATGATCTCTTGCGTAAACCGACGCTGAGAGAACGCCAGACGCTTGCCGGGACCGTAGTCGATCTCGACACCGAGGAGGTAGCGGACGTCGCCGAGCTGCGTCATCTTGAACTTGGCGAGCAGCGCCTTGATCACCGGCGCTGTGTGCTTGTCGTCGCCGAGGATGAGCAGGTCGTCGACGTAAACCGTAACGAAAACGACATCGCGGTTGCCATTTCCTCCCACAGTTTTCGCGTAGAGGCCGCGATCCTTCTCGTTGCGCTTGAAGCCGAGGCTCACGAGGAACTCGTGCAACATCGAGTTCCACTCGTGAGGCGCTTGGCGCAGACCGTAGATCGTCTTGATGAGCAGGCACACGAGGCGCTGGACGTGCTTGGCAAAGCCTTCTGGCTGCTCCATGTCGACGAGTTGACCCTTCTTGAGCGCAGCGTTGAGAAACGTCGTGACGAAGTCGTACTGGCGCAGCTTCCATCCACGCAAGGCCGCGTAGAGCAGAATCGCGCGCAAGGTCTCGAAGCGGATGACCGGCGCATACGTCTCGTCGTAGTCGAGTCCATAGAAAGATCTGCTCAAAGCCCTTGATCACGAGGCGCCCCTTGTAGCGCAGGTTGCCGTCGCGATCAACCTTGAGCTTGAAGAGCCATCGGCAGTTGAGTACCTTGCGACCGACCGGGCGCTGAACCAAGCGCCACGTACGGTTGGTCATGTGCGAATTGTACTCCTCGAGCATCACTTGACGCCACTTGTCGGCCTCAGGCGACGCGATGGCTTCCTTGTACGACTGCGGCACGTCAAACTCCTTCTCACAGTCGGCAGTGAGAAGCACGGAGCGAGTGGGAGCGCGACGTGCTCTTGCGCGGGCGCTTGACCGGCGACACCGGGAACACGACCTTGGGGCGCTTGCGTCCTCCCACAGCTTCTTGATCGGGTTCGTCTTCGGCGCCAGTAGCGTCATCAGCAGGAGCGTCATCGCCTCCCACAGCATCAGACGCTGGCGTAGCCTTCCCGTCATCCGTGCACACGATACGACGGCGGTCACCAGTCGTCATCGTAGCAGCACGGGCGTCGTCCAACGAGGGACTGACGTCAACGACCGTGTCATCACTGCGCGTGGTCGTCTGCGCAGCGACGGGTCGGGCCGGGTTGACCAACATCTCCATGACCGGTAGCGTACAGAACGGAACCAAAGACGAGATACCACGAATGCTGGGATCAGCAGCGTGTTGCAGCACCTTCTTGACGTAGGCACCCTCGACCGTTTGATCCTCGTAGACGCGCGTACTCGAGCTTGCCGCTTTTGAGGTTGAGGAGTCGATAGCCGCGGGTAGCCTTGTCGTAGCCGAGAAAGAAGGACAGCTGCGCGATCTTCGAGGTGCGACGGTGTTGGCCGAGGAACAACGTTATGACGCACCCAAATGGACGCAGGTGCGTGACGTTTGGCGCCTTGCCCTTGAGCGCCTCGTACGGCGTCTTGCCGACCAGAGGCTTGGTGCCAGTGCGGTTGTACGTGTAGGCGACGTACTTGGCGCACTCGTTCCAGAGCTCGTCCGGCAACCCGGACGCGGCCAGCACCGAGCGGACCTTGTCCATCAAGACATAGTTGAACTTCTCGACGAGCGCGACCTCTTCAGGCGCGTAGCCGTGCGTGAGCTGCTGCGTGATACCACCAGAGCAGAGCTCAGCAATCGTCGAGTTGTGGAACATCTTGTCGTCGTCGCTCGAGATGACGGCGACCTTCTTGTTGAACGCGACCTGGATCGTCTTGACACACGTCACAAGCGTCTTCGTCGCGTCGCCCTTCCGTTCCATCGGGGTGACCCAGACGAAGCGCGTGCCTTCATCGATGATCGCGAGGTAGCACGTGTGTTTGAGCCAAGACACAATGCTCGACACAAAGCCAATGTCGACAATGATCTTGCGAAGCGGGATCGTCGTCGTACGTTCCGGCATAGTGTTGTACGACATGCGCTTCTGCTCGGCGAGCGTGCACGACAAGCACGCAGCAGACGACTTGAGGTCATCACTCGGGAGCCACAAGCCGTCCGCCACACCATCCTTGGCCATGGACTTGATCACGTCCATGCTCGCATGAGCGAAGCGGTTGTGCCAAAGACGGAGCTGGCTGTTCTTGGAACACACCTCATTACCGGTGAAGAGGACTAGCTCGGCCGGTTCGACGTGCGAGCGCACACGGATGCGGTAAAACCCGTCACGAAAGTGAAAGATGAGCTTCATCTCCGTGCTGCGCAGCGTCATGATGAGGTTGTCAGCCAAGAGCGACGCCAAAAGACCATGATCCTCGCGCAGCCGCGTCTGGCTCAAAATGTTGACGCGCGACGACGGATCACAGTGCATCTCGAGGCAAACGTCGACCTCGTCACCGCTCGCGGCGTCGGGAAAAAAAAGCCAGCAAAGCCACGCCGCTGCGTCGACGTGTTGCCGTTGAACCACGTCACAGCATGCTGGTGGCCATCAAATGACTCAAAGACGTGCTCGTGGCGACAAATATGAGCAAGCGCCGCGTTGTCGAGACTAAACTCGATGGCCGAGTCGTCAGACGGGTCACCAACCACGTCACGAGCGTCGACCGAGAGCACCGGAGAGTCAATGTACTGCACGTAGCTGGCGCCGGCGTTCCAACCGGAGCCGCGACCGCCACGTCCGCCGCCACCGCTGCCACGCCGCAATGGGACGGCTGGGACGCCAGCAGCAGCCTGCTGCAGGCTCGGGCAGTCGTTGCGCATGTGACCGACACCGCCACAACCAAAGCACCGAGGACCTTTGGCACCACGACCGCCGTTGCCACCTTGACCTTGACCGCCACGACCACCATGGCCGCCACGGCCACGTCCTCGACTGCGACCACGACCGCCCCGACCGCCGCCAGCAAAGTTAACGGGGATAGCCGTCGACTTGAGCACACCAGTCGTCGACCGAAGGTTGTAATCGGCCTCAAGAGCTTGGTAATACTGCGTCAAGCTCTTGTTGGTCGGGTCGGACAAATGTTGTTCCGTGGACAAGATACCGACGGTCGACTTGAGAATGGCAGCGCGGACAAACTCGTCGGTGGTCTTGTGACCCATACCGGCGAGCGTAGCAACTTGACGCTTGAAAATGGCGAGGAATTCGACCCGCGTTCGAGTAGTCGGATCAAACCGCAAGCGTCGGAGATTGTCGAGCTAGGACTCGAGCACTGCTGGAGCTTCGGCAAACTTGGCGTTGATGTACGCGTACCTTGGCGCTGCCGTGACGTAATCGGCCACCTCGCGCCGCGTCTCATCGTCGAGCGAGTTGACAATGAGCACGCGCGCGGCCGCGTCGTAAGCAGCAAAATGCGCGTAGCCAGCCGGGTCGAGCGTCGCATCCGGCGCCTTTAGAGCGCCAGAAACGAGCGGCAACAAGCCGTTCAGTTCGAGTACCATACGCAGCGACGTACGGTACGACAAGTATTCACCCGGAACCAGCTGGACCGCCTTGCCACGCACCTTAGGCGGCATCGCAGGCACAACGACGGGCGCCGGCGCGCGTTGATCTTGCACAAGGACCGAGACAACGGGCACTTGCGCGGGCTCTTGAATGGGCACGGGAGCTGCCGCCACCACGACCGGATGCCCCGGAGCCCATGGCTCTAGCACCGGCCGTGTCGCAGCTTCTTGTCCAAACACGGGAGCCGCCATCGCTTGCGGACGCCCCGAAGCGCTCTCCGCCGCACCACCATGCACCTCGTGCACGGGCGCGGGAACAGCTGTCGGCGTCGGTAGCAAAGCGATGCGATCGAGACTCGCAATCATAAACTCTTGTGTGCGCGCGACGTTCTCATTGACCATATCGCGCGCAGTCTTGATGTTGTCTTCCGCGAGGACACGCGACTGCGCCGCGTTGGCGTCCAAAGTGAGGCGCACAGACCGCGTGTTCTCGTCGACCATAAGGCGCATGACGGCCGCCACATCCAGATGGCCGAACCCGGAGCGACGCGGCGAGACGATCGGCGACACGAGCTCGCCAGCCGTTTCCTCGAGCGGCGGCAAGTCCGACGTGTCAACCGAGTCGCGCGCCAAGAGCGCTTGCTTGCGCTCGTCCGGCGTCGACTGGGGCTGCGCCGCGACCGACGCCTTGGCCTTGGCCTTCTTGGCCTTCTTCGTGAGCGGCGCGCCGTCGTCGTCGTCCGTGCGTGGCTCCTTCTTGGACGGCGGCACCGCCGGCGTCTCATGGTCGTTGTTTTTCTTCTGCGTCTGCACCATCCGGATGGCGAGAGCAGGCTGTTTCCCCACGCGAGGAGGCGCGTGTCTCCGTCAAACGCCCAGACTTGACGAACACCGTTTCTAGATTGTTGGATTAATGGTCAACGCTGCGACCTATCGAGTCCATTCGTAGCACGTCAT
>NW_012156431.1:30054-31932 GCF_000151545.1 Saprolegnia parasitica CBS 223.65
TGCTCCGGTAGATGCACACGCCACAAATGACCTTCATCTCAACCGGCATGCCATACAAGTCGGACGCGGGGCCGCTTCCCGCTGTTGCCGAGGACGATGGAGCCGCCGCCGCGCTCTTCGTCGGCATTGAGGCCGTCTTGTTGGCAGCCGCCGACGATGGCCCACGCGCTTCGTCTGCGATCCCGAGCGTATGCTCGGGCCCCGACCCCGACCCGCGTGCGCTCCTGCTGGCTGAAAGCGGACCCGGGTGCTTCTTCTCGGCTTGCTTGAACATCCAGTTCTTGGATGACTTTGAACACGGAGCGGGCATCGTGAGCGCCATCTGATGCGTCCCACCGAGTAGCATCTGGTCCAAGTGGACGCCTATTAGCCGCCGATTCCATGCAATCGCTGAAACAATAGGCGAGGTCTCGGCATCGGACTGCAGCCCAGCAAGTTCTAGCTCGATTCCAGGAAATAAAGTCCACCGAGATACATACCGAGCTCACATGCTCAACGCACGGCGATGGAGGCGACAGTGGCTCAAGGCGATTCGTCGTCATCAAGCCGGTCGAGACGACACATCCTTCTGGCACCTCGTTGCGATGCGCTCGGGGCCATGCACTGGGTGGTGCAGCTGGTGCCAGATTAGCCTTCGGAAGCTATTCGGCGCCACCCACCAGCAATGTGGCGTGCCGATCTGGCTCGTCGTCAGTGTCGAGAGATTCGTACGCTCCTTCTCCTCGACACGTACATACTCATTGACAAACTGACGACACGCGCAGCTTCAACGTGTCTCGTACACCGTCCATGCGGGCGACCATTTGGGGTGCTCACATGCGCGCTGACGTTGGTGTCATGCCACGTTGAACGCCTGCTTTCGAGTTTTTTCTTTTCTGCTTTGGAACGCAACCTCACCGAGCTTGCGCTTAAACAAACGCGAGCGCCTTTCTACAATGCACGCAGCCGCAGTAGCCATCGCCGTCTCTATCGCGGCTAAACGGACGCAACTCTCCGTCCATACTCAGACGCAGCGGACAAGGAGACGTCGAACCGCTGTCGTCAGACATATGGCCTGCCGCTCTTGCCATGGCGTCGCTGCGTGGTGTGGCCACGGATCTTGATGAATCGTTCGAGTTGGATGGCGAGGGTCGACCGACGGCGAGGCCTCTTGTGATGAATTGCAAGGCATGGCGCAGCTCCACTGGTAAACCGACGCCGCTTGGGTCGTCTTGGCACATGGACCGCAGCCATTCGTCGCCGTCGCCCTTGGCAAAGCCCACGGCCAGGTGGTTCTGCACGTTGATTGTCGTTGTTCGCTGGGCCTCGTCCTGCACGAGCGCAATGAACACAGACGGCCTACTTGCACTTTGGTGCGTCGAAGCAGTCGATGGCTGCGACCCGAGCCAAATGCAGCTCGATATGGCGGCTTGTACCAGACGACATGGCAAACCCAACGCTTCTGTTTGGACTTCTGTAAAACAGTAGAAGCGCTCGAGCGCACCGTCGACAAACGACAAAGATGGAGCTTGACGCCACTGCCTCCGCCGCAAGCATGGCCTGGCTGGCAGTGAGCGTATGGCATTTGGCGGTTATCCACACGGCGCTCACACACATAGGCTTGATTGGGATTGTCCACATCCAGGTTCCGCATTCAAGATGTAGTGACTTTAAGTGGGCAGCGTAGGCGTAAAACCATCGTCCGCCCGGTCCATGGCCGGCCTTGGAGTCCTTCCCGACGCCATTTTCAAAGAACTTTGTCGTGAGGCTGCTGCGAGAGCGCCATGCGAGGCGTAAAAGAAAGACTGAATTCGATACAAAATATGCATTGCATTCGCACTGGATTACGCAAGACGAAGCAAAGCCAACCAAGCATTTCGGAGAGAGCGCCTTGGTGGA
>NW_012156431.1:32491-63805 GCF_000151545.1 Saprolegnia parasitica CBS 223.65
GACTACACAAGTACATGAGACGTCGATATACGCAAAGTGGGCGCACCTCGAGAATCGTTGCCGCTGTCGCACGACGCGTGGCCTCGAGTTCCCCGGAAAAGTCGTCCATGCGAGCAAGAATCGCCGCACGCGTCGCTGCGTCGACGGCTTGCACCTGGTTGGACAAGTCGCCAATGCTCTGCATGACCGCAGCGCGGGACGCAGCGTCGGCGGCTTGCAGCTGTTCGGACAAGTCATCAACTTCTTGATGATCGCAGTAAACTTGGCCTTGTCGTCGGCCGACAAGGTGTTTGAAGACTTCAAAAATGTCCGTGATGTCGGACAACTTGGCAATCGCTCGCTGCACGGCGAGGTTGCTGTCGGGGGCGCTCGTCGAGCGACACACGCCCGATCTGCTCCAAGATGCCGCCACCGTCGAGGCGGATACGCATCGCCTGGAGCTCCTTGTCGTTGCGATTGAATCGAGCATTGATGACCGCACCTAGAGCCTCGATGGAGGCCATCATGGCCGCACCTTGAGCCTCGATGGCTGCCTGCAGCGTATCGAGCGTTGCAGGCGGCGGTGGCGCTGGTGCGGGAGTTGCCGGCGGTACCGAGGCACGCGCGCTCACCGGGACGGGACTCTGCGCCGAGAGCGCCATGTGAAACTCCTGCGACGACTCACTTGACCCCGTGCTCTGGGAGAGCGGCAAGGGGCCCAGCAGCTCGTCGTCGTGCTCGCTTGATTTCGCCTCCCGGTGAGGCGGCGGCATCGACCGAGGCGTGCGCGTCGGCGTCGCTTGCAGCAGCCGAATCGGCGTACGCGGCGGCATCGACTGAGGCGTCGTGACTCTGCTAGGCGTCCGCGGCGGCAGTGGTTGGCCGGGCGACTTGAAAGACGGCGGTGGAGTCCAGTTGACTTGGTGCGTCGCCGCTGCCATCGGCGCGACTGCAGGGCCGGGCGACTTGAAAGACGGCGGCGTCGGTGCAGCCGACTTGACGGGTGCATCCGAATCCATGTTGAGCGTCTTCTGGGTCATGCGAAGAGCACTCTTGGGCTTCGTGTCGTCCTTCGACGCGGCAAGGCCGTCGGAGGACGCGGCCGGGGTCTTGGGCGGCGCGGGCGAGGCCGTGGAGGACGCAGCCGGGACTGTGGAGGGTGCGGGTGACGCTGACCCCCCAAGCTTGTGACGCTTGGTGATGTTCCTCAACCTATGTGAGGAATATAAGTAGTGCGACCAAGAGAGCCGGTCATACTCTTGGGAAACTGCAATAGGATTGGAACTCATCGAAGAAGCGACATTATGCAGGGCGATGATGGCTTTGTCTTGCTCAAGAGTCGCCAAGTGGGCCTTCAACGTTCGCCATGCAGCCCCTTGTCTGCCGCTGAGGAGGGCTTCGTTCACGACCCAGACGCCGTCCTCGTTCCGAGAGCTGTGCGAGGCGAACACCTTGTGTAGCTCTGCTTGCGGAAACCCCTTGCCTTTGAAAGCAGCCGCGACGACCTCGGCCGCCGCGTCCCTCACCAGCGCCGCCTTCCGCTTGCCGGGTGCCATCGAAATGTGCGAATGGCAAAGCGCGTCGTCACGTGGTGCAGATGCCACTTTTAGCGACTTCAAGGCGAATTTTTATTCCATGCACCTCAAGCGACACACCCAGTGGTATACATTGTGTAACAGTCGCGCGCAGCGACGCATGCAATTTAAATTCCGGTTGATGCGCGCACATTTAAAACAAACACCCATCAGCAGAGATGTGCGCGAATGATGGTCGCAGCATACAAACGTTAAGTATGAGCCTCGGACCGGCAGGATCCATATGCCACATTTAAGGGGAGCCGTGCCACGCTGAAGCTGTCGACACGGCAAGGGCACGCCAGTGAGGTCGTGTCCCCTTCCACCTCATCTGAGAATCAGGAGGAACGATGAGTCACGCCAACAACCATAGTGACGACGCCGACGTAGCCAAGTTCGGCGATCGACGGCTCGGACGCCTTGAGGCAATGGAGATGCGTGCAAGATTGACCTGATAGGTCGCAGCGTTGACCATTAATCCAACAATCTAGAAACGGTGTTCGTCAAGTCTGGGCGTTTGACGGAGCCACAAAATGAGTTGCAGTGTATCTCAACCGAGTGCTACATTTATCAACGAAGCATGGGTCTTGGAGGCCAGAATGCGATTGCTCGAACGAGAAGGTACTCTCACCCGCGTCTTGGATTCTGGACCGCAAAGTCAACCGTAAGCGTAGGCAGTGTTTCGCGCCGACTTGGTTTTCGGCGCGGACCAATTCCTGAGCCCACGACCTACATGCGCAGTTGCATCGCTTCTGCCGCTTGGCAATTACCGTCCTCTACATCGTAGACCACGCACTGCTCTTTTGAACCAGAAGCACGGTCGGACGGGCGCTTGGCAGTGGCGCACAAGCCGCCATGCCCCGACCAAAGGTTTTGCGATGGAAAAGACGTTCCCGAACCCCGTCGCCAAGCTACGACTATTTGTTCTCCATGCGCTTCCCGTCGGCTCCACGACGACCTGCGCACGACATGGCTTTGTCACAGACGCTGGTGCGGCGACTAGACTTTCTCGAGTGCGTGGGAGCACATCCGTCCCGACGATTGGCTCTCAAGCAAAGCACAGAAAGTACTCTAAATATCGTCTTGTTCATGTTACTAGAGTCATCGTACATGGGAAATCAAGGAAATTCAACCACCGGGATACTGCACATGGGGCACGTGGGATGCTGGAGGAGCCAGCTCTTGATTTCCGTGGCATGGTAAGTATGCACACAGGGCAGAGTAATGACGCTCTGCCCTGGCTCGATGGTCTCGAAACAAAACGAGCATCTACGAGTACGTCGTTATCTTGTCGAGCGCAATGCATATACAGGCCATGCAACCTACTGGTGGTCGTGTGACGCACCGACGGGCCACTCGTGTGGCTTGAACATGGCCAAGACAGTTGGGGCCCTTGACGCCCACGTCGAGTGGACGGCGCGCAACGCTGGCCACTCCTAGCATTCCATGTAAGCGACGTGGTAGACAACACAATGTGTACCTCGCGTGGCGATGCGTCGATGACGCGGCGCTGGGCGGTCGCAACCTTCCTCACGATGAGGCGATTCTACGCAATCGAGGCGATGAGCATGCGAAGGTGTATCGTGGGTGTACCAGGTCGCGCCGCGCTCGCGCCATGCCGTCGTCATTCCGTTGCTCCTCAGTGCGCTGGCGCGGCCCGCCGAGGCGCTGCGGACGTAGTGGCAGCGGGGCCTCCGCGGGGCCATCGCTGCGGAGGCGGCGCCGGCCAGGCGCCTGCTGGTCGTGCTCCTGTGCAGGTACCACTGTGACTACGCGGCAGGGCTGACCAGCCTTGTACCTGGCGATCCATGAGCAATTGAAAATGACAAGGCCGTTTCCACATGATGGCACCGGTTATGGTATCCGGATAGCTCGACACTTGTGAAAGATCGCGTTCTGCGAAAGCTCTTGCGGCGGATACATCGTCCAAGCAAGGGTACGCTTAGTGCATGGCGTGGAAGAGGCCATGGAGGACAGCGTCGGTTGTCGTCATGGCCGGCAACAAGAATTCACACATCCGATTGCAGAACCGATTGGTCCCTTTTTGGCCAATGAAAATACAGTATAGGATAAATCAGAAAGTAGGGATCTCACCGGGCCTTGAACCCTGATCTACCTGGTGGTAAACCAGTGTCTATACCGCTAGACTAAAAGATGTCGACTAGATATCTGCCTTCTTGACTGGATATCTCCAGATACGAGATTTCAAACCGGGAGAACGGGCGTGGGGCGATGGACCGGACGGACCCGGCTCCGGCCCAAGCCCAAGCTCACCCTCAACATGCCCCAGCTACCCCCTCGACGGGCAATGACGTCGGCAGTACCTGCCCCCGTGGCCGCGCCCGAGCCCGCGGTGCCACTGTTCCAGACACCTGTCCGGTCGTTGGCGGCAACCAGCGAGGTGCGGGCGTCCGGCACGACGATGCACTTTAAGAAGCCGCCGCTCACGAGCCGTATGACAACGTCCGAGCAGCAAGCAACAACAACGACGACGACGTATGGGACCACAGACCCGTTGACGCCGGGCAGCCGACTGACTCTGGACTCGACCATGGCACCAGGGCGAAGCAGCGCGTCGACGTACTCGAGCTTTCGCGAGTCTCGCACGGCGATGTTTCTGCCGGCGGCGGCGCCCCAAGAGCCGCTGAGCCCGAATTCGATGCTGCTCAACACGCTCGACGCCGTGAGCCAAATGTCGGTGAGCTCGAACAAGGCGCCGCAGTTCACGTTCGAGTCCCGGTCGTCGTCGTCGTTAGGACTTGGCTCGAGCTACAGCCAGAGCAGCGTCGCAACGACCAAGACGCGCACGACGACGATGCACATGACGGCAACGTCGGCGGCCTCGAGCGCGCCGTCGCATGTGTTTCGCCTCGGCACCGGCGACCACGGGCACGGCGGCGACATCTTCTACCTCTTGACGCGCATCCGCATCCGCGCCGGCAACATCTCGTGTCTTCGCTGCCATTCGCAAGTGAACGCCAAGACGAACCAGCTCGTGTCGTCCGTGGACGCGGGTGGCGCCGGTTTCGACGTCGACGAGATCTTTGTGCTCGTCAACGTGACATTGCGCAGCGACGAAGGGCGCGTCAAGTACACGGACACGGTCGCCATCTACTGCATCTCGGGGCCAGTTCATCTCGATCGATGGCACGGCAATCACGACCAAGAAGGGCCCGATCATGTCCAACGCCGAAAAGTGGCGGCTCGGCGAGAAGGACGAATTCTTTGGAAAAGGGACGCTGCCGCTCAGCGCCGACGCCGACTCGTCCTTGGCGCCCGGTGTACGCAACGCCCAGCGCACTCTCCAGTCGGGTAACCGCATCGTCCTCAAGTCGTACGCGCTGCCATACGTTCTCTGCGTCGAGCACGAGCACGCCGTGAGTCTTCGCGACGTCAAGGACATGACGGGCTTTGAAGTGTGGGAGATCACGAAAGCCAACATCCCTCGTGACGGGCATGGTTGCCGGTATCCTCGGCCCCGTCTTCAACACGCCGGTGGACGTCGGCAATACGCCGGTTATTACTCGAGCCGTCAACGTACGACCGGCTCCTGGGCAAAGCGCGATGGGCAAAGTCGGGGACAGCGAATCACTAAAACACGTAATAATATGACCACCAATACGTAAGCATAGACAATGCTCTAATGCACATCGTTCCTCCTCAACTGTGCGCCATCATATCCTGGATCACAGCCACCGAATGAGGCACGCGTTGGCTCTTATGTGGCGCCTCGACTTGTGCCCGAGGTTGCCTTGGATTTTACATGCACCAGTTGGCTCTTCTTGATCGCTTGGTCAATCGCAGACAAGTTGTCCAACGGCAGTGCGTACATCGCCGGCGTAAACAACGCGTGTGTCGACGGTATCTCTGCCACGTTGGGTCGTGTGAGCGTAAACGTTCGCCACGTTTTGATGTCGAGGCCGTAATAGATCCCGTTGTAGCGCACAGACACGAGCCCGTTGAGCGCAGCAGACGCGCGGTCGAGGTAGTAGACGTCTTTGTAAATCCACTTGGTGCTCAGAAAGAGGTACTTGGCGCCCGCGTAGAGCAAGAGCGACTCGGCGCGGTTCGTTGGCGGCTTGCGCACGAGCCAGCGCACGAGCCCAAACGTCACGACGTTCAGAACGCCGACCAGCAGCACAAGCAGCGCGACGCGCTCCCAGACACCAATGACGACCTCGCCGCCAGTGCACACCATCTGAAAGTCGACGTGGGCAATCGCACACGTGTGGCCAAGCGTCGCCGTGTGCGTCACGGGCGACAACATACTCAGCAGCGCCGTCGCGCCTGTCACGAGAAGCCCGTTGGGCGTCACGTAGAGCGCAGTGTGTTCTTTGGTCCAGATCATCAAGACGTCGTTGACTATCGCGACGAGCCAAGAGACTTCGCTCGCCGCAAGACACGTCTTGTACCACGGCACGTCGGTCGAGTGAAGGTAGCTCATACTGCCAGTCACTTGGAGGTCCAGCGACCCGGTGCAGAGCACGGCCATGGCGGTAAGCGATCGCAGAAAGAGCAGCGGGCGACCGACCCAGACGATGCCACCGACGCGACTGAGCTCGAGCATGTTCATGCCCTCGGCATACCCTCTCGATGCGATGATGTAGACGCACGCCAAGACCGCGATCGAAAGCACGACGAGCGTCACGTACATGGCGCCGGTCCGAGCGTACGTGGCCATCGTCGTCGGGATCTCCCACGGCGCCACGCCTTGTTGGAGCGGCAGCAATTGGTCGGTCAGAAGCGTGACGCTGCCAACGTCATTCTCAAATGCCACGACTTCGCGAAACCCTTGGAGCCACTCGGCCATGTAGCACCACGCAAAGAATGCAAAGTGGGTGTCGCTCGGGTTGAAGAGCGGGAGTTGCGACCACGTAAGCGGCGACGTCTTGTTGGTGCGCGTCAGCTGCAGCAGCGAGATGTTGAGCGCCGTCGTCTCCGCGATGGTGGCGGCCACCTCGGGTGCCCAGTCGACGGCAGGCAGATACGTGTCGAGGTACGATCTGGCGCCACGTAGGTAGTCGGGACAGGCCTTGTACCCGCTCGTATCCGCCGCGCAGATGGCCGTGATGGGACTGGCAGCAGTGATGCCAGAGAGCACGAGAGAAAAGACCACCTGCTCTCGCGACGGCGTCATCTTTGCTTGCGCACCCGTCGCACTCGAGCAGCGCGCACTGTACGAAAGCAGACTGACCAAGCCCGTCGTCACCGCAAGTCCGCTCGAGGCACCGAGGTCGGGACAGAGCGGCGACCCGCCGTACGAGAGGAGCTTGGCGCTGAGCCACGGCTGCGGCACGGGGTACATCGAGTCGGGCACAAAGATACTTAGATACGCCGACTGACTCTGGTTGGAGCGCAAGGCGCTGCTCCGCAGGGCGCCGAGAACGTGCAGAAGGAGCTGCTGGGCCGACGCCGGTGCACGGACGTAGCGCATGTCCATCGAGCCAAAGGGTCCGAGGATGCTTTGGACAAAGCTAAAACCAGCGCCAAACGGCGCCGAGAGCGTCGTGTTGGCGATGAGCACCGACTCGAGCGACGTGTTGGCAAAGGCGAAGCGGGCACTGGACCGCAGCAGCGAGAGACTGCCGATACCGCTGCTGTTGGACGTCACGGCCGCCAAGTCGCTGGCGAGGGCCCAGTACGCCTTGAATGTCGTCTGCGCGCTGAACTGGTACGAGCCGTTGAGCGCCTGCAGCGTCAACGCCGCCTTCGTGTTGTACGCTGACCAGACGTTGTACGAGCTGAGGAGACCGATTTTTTTGTAGTTTTGCCACTGAACATCGTACGTCGCGATACCAAACGCGCGCCAGTGGGTGGCTTCGTCCACAACGGACAAAGGATTGGACGCTTGCATCTGTGCGAGCCAGCGCTGGCCGTCCAAAGAGGTTTGGAGGTCGTTGCCGAAAGCAATTTGGAACGCGGCGCCCCAGCACGGCTGCCAGTCGGCCCAAGCGACGTTGCGAAGGAGGCTCTCGAGGTACACGGCGCCGTTGGTCGTCATCTTGGCACACCTTTGTTGGCGCCGCGCCGAGTTGGCCATGGGCCACGTCTGTTGAAAGTCGAGAAAGCAGTATTGCGTAAATATCCATGGCGCATGGATGCAAGCGTCCATGGTCCGCAGACCAGCAATGACGGCCGGTAGACTATTCAGCTGCGTATGTTGGAGGTTCGAACCAAAGTTGGCGGCGGTTGTGACGAAGATATCGGGCGCGCCATACAAGGACGTGTGCGAGATGTTAGGTGCATCGAGCGCAAACGACGTGTAGCTCGCGTTGAGATAGAGCTGTTCGTTGTACCAGTTGGCGATAAAAGCGTGGGCGCCCGTGCTGTTAAAGTTGGCCCACCAAATGTCATTGGCCAAATTGACGTCGGAGACGTTGATGTACGAGAGCGATCCGACGATGGTTGCCGTCATGTAGACAAGTCCTGCGAGCGCCAGTGGCCGATCCCAGCTGTGGCGCTCGAGGGGCGAGGAACCCGAGAGCAGCAAGAGCGACCCGGACGAGATGCTGTGCCCAAGCGGCGGCGTCTCCACCATCGTCGTCTTGCCCGACTGGTACACGGACACAGTGTCCTTGACGATGAGCCACGACTTGAGGTCGAACGTAAAGTGCTTTCGGCGGAGCGTGAAGGGCACGAGGCCGGCCATGATGCATGCGACGCGGTCGATCGCCCAGACGTTCGTCTCGCCCATGGTAGTCAAGAAGGCGTTGGTCGCCGACGAGATGAGAAACGGCGTGTCCGACGCCATGTCGTCTTTGCTGGCGAGCGACCCGCGGAGGTGTAAAACGACCGCCGTAGCGCAGAGGGCAAGACCAATCACAAGCAGCTGCAGCCACAGTAAGAGTGTGATGCGAGCCGTGCTGCCCACTTCAACGAGGCCGCTGGTGCACGAAATATAGTAGTCGACGTCTGTGCTGCTGCACGCCCGATGCAGCGTCGCCGAGAGCTCGACGGGCGACGACGTGTCCAGTACTATGTACACCAGCCAGAGCGCGCAGCTACTGATTGGCGCGTAGTAGGCCGACAGCTGGGGAACCACCAGTAATAAAATGTCGTTGAGGACGTACGTGATCCACGTCGCCTCGCCCGCGACAACGATCGTCTCGACGAGTGTGCGCGGCGTCGAGGCGAACCGCGTGCCGTGGCCCGTTGCCACCAACGACACTTGGGCCGTGCTGAGGAGCAGCATCGCGGTGCCGCCGCGCACGATGAGCAGCGGGCGGCCGATCCAGACCGAGCCCACGACACGGTTGAAGCGGAACAAGTTGCGACCCGCGAGGTGAAAGCCGCTGAGCGCCCCGTAAAACGTGCAGAGAGACGCCACGAGCAGTAAGAGCACGCTTGTGTACACACAGAGGTAGTAGAAGACCTTGGTCGCTTGCTTGAGCTCGTTCGAGGGGGTCGCCAACGTCGTCGGCGCGTACTCGTTGGAGATAAGGACGAGCGAGGTGACGTCGCCTTGAAACGAAAGCACTTCACGCTTGCCCGTCGCCCAGTCGAGAAGAAAGAGGTATCCAAACACGCTCCAGGTCGGGTCCGAGAGCAGAGCGTGCTGCAAGAGCACCCAGTTGCCTGTGCTCACTTGCTTGGCGTACTGCATCAAGCTCACGCCAAGCGGCGCGACGCTGGGCGCAATCGCGGCCATGGCTGTCGCTGTGGTTCCTGAGACTGGCGGCAGTTGCTTCGCGACGGCCCGTGCTGCGTCAATTGAGGCGACACAAGCGGCTTGCGTCACATTCTGCGAGGCGCAAATCGCTGCCGACGGGATATTGGGTGACGCGACAAGACTGAAGAGCAGCGCGTCAGGTGCGTGTGTGACAAGCAGCGGCTTGGGCGTTCCGCAGGCATCGCTGTAGTCGAACGACTGCTGCACGAACGACCGGACGGCGTTGTTGGTGCACATGGGGTTCCCGCCATAGTAAGCGTAGCCAGGTGTCCATGCCGGCGGTACGGGACGCGTCGACACGACGGAAAGGCTTTCCGTCTGCACCGACATCGAGGCCAACGCGAGGTCGCGCTGGAAAGCCGCCATGGCCAGCGCAATGGTTGGTGGTGGCGCCACGTAGAAAATGTCGACACTGATAAAGGGTCCGACTGTCGAGTGAAAGACGCCGACTTGGTTGGCACAACGTCCAGGACCAGGACAGAGACCCTGGTACGCCTCGAGATCGATGGCCGCGCCATGGAGGGTCGAGTTGAGGCCAAAAAAGTCGGGCGCTTGCCGCACCAAACTTCGGGGTGGTTTTTGAAACACGAAAATGTCGTTGAGGAAACGCCAGTACATGATCATGGACGTCCACGGTCCGTTGAGAAGCGGCGTGTTCTTGAGCTGAAACTGCTGCTGCATGCCGATCGCGTTCTGGAGCAGCATGGTCTCGGTGACGCCAGGGCCGCGCTTGTTGCCCCATTGCAGCTGAAAGTACGACAGGTGAAACCTCTCCCAGCGCTCAATCTCGTCCGCAATCGACGTGGTCCTTCGCGCGCTGGCGGTGGCGTCGAGCCACGCTTGGCCGCCGGGCAAGCCCACCAAACCGTTCTGGATCGTGATCGTAAACTTGTTGCCGGGGCCGCCCCACATGGCGATAAAATCGTCCCACACGAGGTTACGCAAGACACTCTCGAGGTACACGGCGCCGTTGGACGCGTACTGCTGCTGGCACCGACGCTGGCGACCATCCGTGTGCGCGAGCTCATATGCACGATCAAAGTCAACCCAGCAGTACTGCGTCATCATGCGCGTGCTCCATGCGGCCGAGAGATTGCGGAGGTTGCCGACTGCGTACGGCACCGAGACGCACTCGGAGAGGATGAGCTGGTTGGCGTACGTCGGGTAGACGCTGGTGTAGGCGACGGACGCGTCGTAGCGCTTGCTCGTTGTCGCGGCCGGGCCAAAGACATCGAGGGCGCCGCGCGCTGACGTGGTGAGTGCGATATTGGCAATGTCGGCGAGGAACGACTCGTGGCCGGTCGTGTTGTAGTTGGCCCACCAGAGATCGTTTTGCATGCTGGGTGCAAGCATGTAGAGGTACCAGACGCCGGTAGCGAGCGAGAGGTAGAGGTAGCCGAACCCGAGCAGCACCTCGAGGCGCTGAGAGCCACGGAGGCGGTGCGGCGCACCCGAGGATCCTGCCGGCGTGATGCGCTCCTTGGGCATCAAAATGTTTTGTGTCCCCGGCGGTTGCACTTTCGGGCGCCAATGCGTCTGATTGGCTGCTGGATTGTCGCCGTGCATGACGATTGGCGGAAACAAGGTATGGTGCAATATGACCGAGACGGGGTAGGGTAAACCCTTAAAATATCAGCGAGTAGTTTCATGACTGCGACCCAGGGGTCTATTACCATGATGTTTTGTAGAGCGGAACGATAGAGATATGGAGATCTGTTTTTCGTACTTTGTTTGCATAACGTTATGCAGCAATATTGGTCGTTGTCGCCGCGGCGCTTGGACCGGCAGCTCGGGCCTCGACGACGGGCATCCGATCCAGGATCGCGTGCATGTTTTTGATTTTGGCGACAAGGACATCTTGGACGCGTTTGATGTGGTCGAGCTGCAACATCATTTCAGCGCTCACTGCGTTCGTGCTCTCGGCTGTGGAAGGTTCGGTCGGCGGTGGTGTGGCCCAATTGGGCCGGTACCCAGGGGCCTTTGGTATCACCGAGGACCTGCGACGGACCTTGGGTTCGGACTTGGAGCCATCCGGCTGCACGGCCGTGTTAACGATCCGGCTGCACGGCCGTGTTAACGAGTGCAGCGCCATTCATACGGGCTTTGGAGTAGTTGGCGAGCTTTTGCTTCAAATCGGCAAAATCAGCAAAATCAGCAAAATCAGCAAGATTGGTGAAACGCAGTTGAAAATAATCGCAGTTGAAAAACTCGTCGTTACCTTCCAGGAAGCGTACGCGCGAGAGCATGCGCAGTTCACAAAAGCACAGTGTGCGCACGGTGGCCATGCGTTTGCAATCGCGGTTGAGAATCGCCATTTCGCCTATTTCCATCAGTTGGGACTTTATAGGGGTAGGGTCGTGTACCAAAATATTGATTTTCACCCAGCACCGTGATTTGCTCGCCGTCCTTGATGACTTCAACGGCACCACGAAACACGAAAAACATTTCGTGGCCGAGCTCGCCCTCGACGCACACGTCTTCGAACGGCGCAAAACAGATCATGCGCATGCTGAGCGCGAGATCCAAGATAAAGTTGGGGTCGCTGCCTTTGAAAAAGGGAAATTTCCACAAAAAGTGGTCGTTGATGGCGAGCGCAATCTTGGAGCGCAGCATCGCCGAGAGTTCGTTCAACAGTTCTTGCTCTTGCTGCAGGTCGTTTTCTTTCGACTTGTGTGCATTTTGAAAAAAATCCCGAATCTCATCGCGCAAGTGCCGCGGCAGGTCTCGCGCCGCCATATACTCGTTGATTTCGTCCTAAGAGCAATGCATTACAGCCATGTCAAGCGCTACGATGACACACATACCATCTTCTCTCGGAACGCCGTCTCGTGCGCCGTCAAGCTCGAGACCAGCGACACAATCTATAAAGCCGCGCTCAGTACGGTTCAAAATAGCGGGTTTTTATCTCGTCAACATGAGAGATTTTGAGAAAACGAAAAACGTACGTTGGTGATACCGTACGCAAAGATACCAGCGCCGGCAAACATGGCAAAGATGGAAAAGCAGCGCTCGTTGGGGCTAACGCCCGCGACTAGACATGCCATCAACCATCCGTGCTGGAACAATGAAATTCCAATTCGTACTGTCGCCATATCCGACTGTCGCGCTAGATGCCATCGCATTAACCAACTTGATTACGCATCGTCATCGGTACGTACAGCGTCATAATGGCCCAGTACAAGGCAGCGACATATTGATCCCACACCGATGTGTCAAGGAGGTTTTTGGACTTGAGCCACGTGTTGACGGGCGGGTCGCTGTAGGTGGAGTCTTGGAACGAGACCCAGAAGAAAATGCACCTAAAAACAACATGAAAATCGAGAAAATCGGGAAAAATCAAGCAAACGAGCGTACGCAAACCAATGCGAGATGAAAAGCACGGTGAGGCAGTAGCGAAACAGGCTGCTGATCGTTGAGCGAATCAAGAGTGCGTGCTGGAGCCGGTTGAGAATCCGCAGCATTCGAAACAATCGGAGGAGCCGAAGCAGACGAAAGAGCTTGAGGGCTTTGGAGAGGACGGGGTCGGCGTCGCTGACGACCGCCGAGAACGGAAAGCTCGAGACCACGTCGACGAAAAACCACGACTTGAGATAGTCACACGCAATGACGCGGCGTGTAAAGTGCACCTTGTTTTTGATTTCGACCGCTGTGAAAAAATTGCTCACCTAAACAAAGACAATCCGTCCTTGCACATAAGCGCGGTAAGTGTGCCTACAATGTCGATCGCAAAAAAAGTATCGAGGACAATGTCGATAATGGCTTCGTTTGCACTTTCGGGCATGTTGGTCTCAAACGTCACTTGAAACTAGTCGATACATTGATAGAATTTCGGGATCGAATTTGGCGCGTAATACAGGGACCACAAAGGCGTTGTAAAAGATCAATACGATGCACACCACGTCCCAGCGCAGTCGCACCTTGCCGTGCGGATGCAAGACCCAGCGGTGGTGGACCGGAATCAACTCCTTTGCCACGCGCTGCGTCCCATTGGGTCCAGCTACGTAGCAGAAGAGTTGATGACATAGAGGTCCATGGACTGTGTCGTACCTTGAGAAGCCTTTTGCATGTCGGGATCGGAGGCCTTGAGCGCGGCTTCCAGATGCACATGCGTCTGCATTTCTTCTTGCGGCGTCATCGACACTTGGACGGGCATTGCCGTCGTCGAGAGTGCAATCATGTCCCGGCCCATGTTGGGTGCCGCGGCCCGGAGCTCCTCCGTGATGTCGGCGGGTATTCCTGAATCGCCGTCGTCGTTGTTCGACGGCAATACCACTGGTGCCTTGACGAGCCCAACCGAGAGCGCACGCGCACTTCGGCCCATCTTGATGACGTGCAAGTGGCTCTCGCGACGCGGTTGAATCTCGGGGCGCGCAGATGGCAGCGGCGGCAAGCGCTGCCGGCAGCCGGTGCTGACAGCAGCATCCGGCGTCGGTACGATCGGATCCATCCCTAGCCAAAATGAAACGCACGGCGCTTCAACCGCGCGCGGATAACGGCGAGCGCAAACACTGCATCAAACACTGGTGACGACACCAGATTCTGTCTCGAGCGGTGCCGTGGCGATCGGCCTCAAAATCTACTTAAGAAAACGGAAGCATGTGGCGGTGACGTCGGCCCGGGTATTCCGAATGTGCCCGACTGTACGCCTGCATAGCCTCCAGCAAGGTCGTGCGGCACATCATCGCTTGCGGTGGTATGGTGTTGGAAATCTTTGATCCCTGCGTGAGTGGTGGACTTCAAGTAAGCTTTTTACTTGCCGCTTTGTACGCGGGTGTGGCCTTGCCACCGGCGCTGGCGGCTTATGCCCACGCCATATATATGACGTCGACTTTACCAACTGTGTTACTCTCCTGCCGGCCTGAACAGCGCTGTGGTTAGAGTTTTGTAATATTATAATTTGTAGTGTACCTTGTAAACCCAAGCTCTTTGTGGCAAACCAGTAGTCAGGACTATGCAACGGTACCGCAGTTTTCCAGAAATGCGGTGGGAGCGTCATTGTCTTGTTTGCTAGTGGAAGGTTATCGTGGTCGAATCGTTCGCGATATTACTGGTAGCAAACTCTCTGGTTTAACAGAGAGCCCACTGGGGATTGATGTGCTGTCTGGGCTCTGCCTGTGGCACGTGCAGTACATGACAAAATGAGCTCACATGTAGTACGTTCTCATTTCGGTCTCGCGCATGTAGGGCATGTATTATGCAGCACCGAAGACGAGAAGACTTTCGAGAGCATTTCGGGTGTAAACGACTCGACGCACTGTACGCCAAAGCGGCGCGGTCCGCAAGAAACCACTTGAACGTCATGGGCCCACGGCTCCGCTCGACTCATTTCGGCTTCGGCTTCGAGCCGGCTAAGCTGGGTGCGACTACATGGGTCGTTGGCGCCCTCGTTAGGCTCACAAGATCGTCATACACTAATGACACCGTACAAGAGCGTGATTTGCCACACTGTGTTGAAAGCACCGGCCATGTATCATCATCGTGCGCTTGACGATGCTGTAGCAATCTTCAACCGATGTTGAAGCTGCGGCGTTTCGCCCAATGGCCTTTCTCCCTATCCGGATGTCCGGATACGAAGCAAATCTTGGCTGTTGTGTCAACACGCAACTTGCCAATTGTCCTCGACATGCACGCGATCACCCGTCGCCTCTCGCCGCTCGCCGCTCGCCCGCTCCGCCGCTGGCGCAGCGACGCGTCCAACATCTTGCTCCTGCGCGAGTGGATTCAGCCGACGGCATCGGTGACCAAGCTGCAAGACCTCTCGTTCGAGACGCTTGCGATCACGTCGTCGCTCAACGGCGCGGCGACCAGCGGCAACGCCGGTGTCCAGGACGGCGTCTTGAACGTCCGGCTGCATCGCCCAAAGAAGCTCAACGCGTTCGACATGCAGATGTGGAATGAACTCGATGTGCTCTTCCAGGCCATCGAGCACACGCCCGAGGTGCGCGCGGTGGTCATTCGCGGCGAGGGCCGCGGCTTCTCGTCGGGCATGGACCTCGGCGTGTTTGCGGCCATGCAAGAGCTCATCACGTCCTTTGAGTGCGAAGGTCGGAAGCGTGAGGCGCTTCTCGGTGTCATTGCGCGCTTCCAGCGCATCATCTCAGCTCCTGAACGCTGCCGTGTGCCGGTCATTGCCGCCGTCCACGGTAGCTGCATCGGCGGTGCCGTCGACTTTGTCACGGCCTGCGACATCCGCCTCTGCGATACGAGCGCTGAGTTTAGCGTCAAGGAAATCGACCTCGCGATCGTGGCCGATGTCGGCACGCTCCAGCGCCTACCGAACCTTGTCGGCGAGCAACGGGCCAAGGAGCTCGCGTACACGGGCCGTAGCTTCTTTGGCGACGAGGCCGAGTCCATGGGCCTCGTCCTCAAGAGCCATGCGGATGTGAACGATCTCTTCGAGCACGCGACCGCGCTTGCCTCGACGATTGCGGCCAAGAGTCCGCTTACGATCCGCGGTGTGAAGAAGGTCGTCCAGTACCAGCGCGACCACTCGACCCAAGACGCGCTCGACCAAGTCCAGCTTTGGAACTCGGCGATGCTGTACAGCGCCGACTTGGCCGAAGCCATGACGGCCATGGCGACGCGCAAGCCGCCTGTCTTTAAAGACTAGGTCGTCGTCGCATTTTCGGAAACATCGTAAATAAGACAACTTGTCATTGTGTGCGCGACCACATTATTCATACATCACGGCGTGGTGACGAGAATACACGACGGGCTCTCGAGGCATGTCGACTCGACCGAGAAGCGGCGTTGGAGACTCACTAGGACATCTCATCAGAAAGGGCATCCATATATGCATTGAAAATGGACAGGTTGTCTATACCTTTGTGGTCGCGGAACGCCTTGATAAACCAAGCGCTCACTGCGAGCATGAGCACCGAGACCACGAGAAGAAGCGTCACCGCCCACGACGGGGCTTGATTGCCTGCAGAGACAGATTGAGCAAGCCAAGCGCCAAGGTATACAAAGTACCTAAAGATGACGCCGACGTCGTCGCTTTAGCATCGAGTGGCCGCACGCGGACGCTACCCGGTGGACAGTGTAAGGTGACGGACCGGCCCGCAATAGAGAATGTGATTGGAACACGCTGGAAGAAGGGAAGACCCAAGATCCACTCGTTGCTCTCGCCGTCGCTCAACAGCAGTCGTCGTCGTCCGGCGTCCGTGTAGAGCTCCGGTGTCAAAAGGAAAGTTGTTGATGGGTCGCCCAGTGTAAAGCGGAGCGTCGGCAAGGCGACCGTGGTCGGACATACGTAGAGGCCATCAACCATAGCGCACGTTGAGAGATACCGCGCTGCCATCTATCCACTTGTTTGAGCGATCAACCGGTGCCCAAAGCGGAACACGTACCGTGAGCAAGAGGCTTCTTGGCATTTGAATGGTCGGGTGCGTCGCGTTGAGGGCGACGGGGCAGAGCGTGTTGGCGCAGGCGGCCGCGGGTGCGCCGGCTTCGAACGCGAGACTCGACATGGCGACCGTCCACACCGGCGTGGGTAGCAACAACAGCGGTAATAACACGGGCGTCAAGGACGCTTGCGCATGGTAGGCGTCGTCGAGACCGTTGAATACGACCGCGCTCTGCGTCGGTGCCAGGTACACGGTGAACGAGTCGACGCCGTGGAGCCCCGACGTGTTGGTGGTCGGTCGACCGAGGCCGAGGCGACCGTCGTTGCCAAAGGACGTTGTAGTAGCAACGACGCTGCTGCTACCGATGCTAAAGGCGCTCGACGCCGCGACACCGGGAACGGTGACGGCCGTCGTCGTTGTATCGGGCACAACAGCGTACACCGTGTTGTTGAGCGTGACGTTGCCGGTACATTCCCAAGAGAGGCCATGTGGCGTCATCGTCAGCGGCAAGCGCGCCACAGAGCTGGCGAGAGACGTGGTGGCCATGAACGCAGCGACCACGGCTGCAAACTGTCGGGTGATCATGGGACAGCGAGTGAAATGGAAAATGCGTCTGGTTACTACTGTCGCCCATGACACGACGAATACCCAATAATCCTCTACGATGGGATCCGGCCTGTCCCAAGCTGCATAAGTGGTGGCACGCGAGCCATCCGCTGCGCTAGCATTGCCCACGTGGCACGCCCAGCTGCGATTACAAGTGTGCCGCAGAAAGGCCGAGGAACGTTCTCGCATGACATCTCTTGACGAGCTTCATTCCGCAAGGGCCGCGATGGCGTTCCCGCACGGATAGGCGTCAGAAACCGAGGGTAGCGAGCTCGTCTTGCAACCGTGTCACTGCACAACGAGCCTTTGCTCCCTCGTGTGGGCGTCGAGAACGTTGCTGGAACGTGCGGCGACGGGACGCCACCAAAAATGACCCGACACCTGTCCACCTCAAGTCAGCCGCATCGGTAGCGTTGCAGGGCTTGTGACACGTCGCGGCAATGTCAAAAATGAAGCACACGCGACAGCACAGCAAGTGACCTAGACGGGGCACGGATGACCGCTCGCCCCGCGCCACCAGAGGTGGTCCATCGTTCTTTGCTTTCTATCGACGTCCGTAGCTACGCTTACGACTGTACGCACTATACGCCAACGATCGACGGGGTTCTGTGTCCGTCTTTGTGTACGTGATCGATTACCTATGCATGGCTGTGGTGCGTAATCGCAGTGCAAACCAGCAAGGTGCACGCGGTGCTGCCTCCTCCTGTGGCTGCAGTGACGTACACTACTCGCGTTGCGTGGCTGGCTCCAGACCAGGATTCAAATCGCTCCTTCTTTGCAGCTTTGCTAATAGTAGCACCCTGCAGGTCGTCAGGAGCTGACGTCATGGGGCACGTGGCAGCTGACGTGAGCACGCGCTTCCCGCGATGAAGACGGTTTTGATAAGTGGCTTCACTAATCCGGCTGTTGCTCATTTTTTGTGTGCATTCTTTTTTCTTCATTCTTTTTTCTTTCTTTTATTACATTATTCTTTCTTGTAATATCGACACCATTAGCTCTTCTTGGCCAGCATGCCCATGGCTTGAAGTTTTTCAACGTGTCCTTGCAGAAGCGCAGCGGCAGGTGCGTCCCAGTACGTCCATCCGCTGCGCCCGAGCGCGTCACTCGTCGCGAGGTCGGCGCCATATTCCAGTAGGAGCTTGCCGCAGCCGACGTTGCCGTGGACCGCCGCGCAGTGCAGCGCGGTCCATTTACACCGGTCGACCGCGTCAATCTCGGCACCCCCCAGTAGTAGAAAGCTCACCTACAATACGACATGCGTTGCATGACCCACCCGACTTTGCAGCTCGATACCGCGCCTTCCATGCCGCGGGAGGCTGCCCAGTGCAGCGCCGTGCGCCCTTCCTTGCTCTTGTGGTTGACATCCGCCCCCAGCTCTACTCAACATTTTGAAGTGTGTACAGCCGAAGACGACGTCGTACCGAGGAGGCGCGAGATGACAGTGATGTGCCCGTTGGCGGCCGCACACATGAGCGGGGTCCACCCCGCAACGTCGACAGCGTCGACGTGGAGTGCGGGGGCAGCCTCCACGAGGGCCTGGATGGCCTTGAGCGCGCCGTGTTCAGCCGCATAATGCAATGCCGTCCATCCCGCACCGTCTTTGGCGTTGACGTCGCAGCCGTTGAGCGCCAGCTCGCGGAGGCGCGGGAGGAGACCTCGGCCCGCGACCGTGCGCAGCTCCTCCCCGAATTTGAATGCTGGCGTATACACGGTGGTAAAGTAGTTGAGGAATGCTTCGTGGGAGACGCCGTCGCGGGTGATTGTGGGCGGAACGACGGGCGCGGCTTCGCCCTTCTTGTGCACGGGCGGTGCCGTGGTCGCGGAAGTGGCCTCCTCGATGGGTGTGCACTGAAGCCCCGACGTTCGCAACGCGTCGACACTCGTGCGAATCGAGAGCTCCTTGAACGCCGCGACCACATTCTCGAGCGTCAAGAGACCGTCCCTAGTCGCATGGCGTCTGTTAGTCGGCGAAGAGCGCTCGAACCACCGACTTCGGGTTGTGGCGGGCAAAGGCCTCCGACGCCTTTGCAAAGTCGAGCTCTCGGAGCTCACTAATGCGCGCCATGGTGACTTTCACCGGTCCGTCAATGACGCCGCCGTTGCCGACGAGGGTGGTGACGCGGGCGATCGCCTCGGGGCGCTCGCCAACAGGGTTGTGCACTTGGCGCACGAGAAGCTTGATCGTGCTCTGCATCGGGATCGCACCGTCGAGAAGCAGCATCTCGAGCGCTTGCTGGTCCTTGTGCCACGTCGCCGTGATGGCGACAGGACCCACGGTCTGCAACGACGTCGGTGGTCGCACGTCGAGTGAAACCTTTGGTGTCGCCTCCATGTCCCAGCCGCCGTCGGGGGCGAGCTCAACGAGGATCTTTCCTATCGCATGATATGCCCTTTTGCACCAAAGTTTTTGAATTGTATACCGCCTTTGGGAACTGAACCTGTGACTTTCAAATCCAGTAGCACGTCTGCCACTGCATTCGGGCAGCAATTGAGGGGCATCCAACGGCGTTCCCCAGCAATCGGTCCTACAAGCAGCTTTCTCCCATCGTTCTCCAATGGAGGTTCCGAGACGCACCGGGTACGAGCGACGGAATCGTCATGCGTGTCGGGCCGTCAATGACGTGACCGCCACGAATCGAAGGTGGCACCGTGTTGCGAATTCGTTTCTTCTCGAACGTGGTGGCGACAAGCTCGCCACCCGGCGTCGCACACGCCGGCGTCGCGACACCGGCCACCGTGAGCGTGATCATGGCACCAGCCTCGATGTCTTCGTCGAGGGTCGTCACCTCGAGCGTGTTGGTGGCGCGGTACCACACCGCCTTTGCACGCGGCGACGGACGCCCTGCGGACGCTGCAACGATGACAAGCGGCACGTCGGGGAAGCCCCAGCCCGTGTCGGGAAACACTAACACGAGCTTGCTCTCTTTCGGGAGGTTGCCAGAAGTCGCAAAGGTCACCGAGGCCGCGCCGAGCGTCCCGGGCGAGTGGAGGTCGGCTTGCCACACGCGTGGCCCGTGGAACGTCCCGGGCACGACGACCCGGTGGCGCTGCGCTAGCTTGAGGTGCGCCCCCCGTTCGAGCTCGTCGTCGTCGGCCATGGCTACTCGAATCTATTCTTGGCGCTGTCTTGATGAGGTTGTCAGCCCTAGTCTCGTCTCTCAATGGACGAATGATTCGATCCAAAAAGGCAAAAAACTCGTGAGCCCCACTGAATGCGCCCTCACTGTGTACTAGGTGGTAGAACGCTACACCGACAAACGCAGCGCAAGTCGACGACGCCGCAATTCTCACACCGACACAATCAGCCAAACGGGCTTGTGACGCTCGGCCGACACCGGTAACGTCGAAAATCTCGAGCTCATTTCCCTTGCGGCTCGCGCTCGATGGCCAACATAGCGGCGACATGTTCAAATTGCACGTACTACTACCAGTTCCTCCTGGCGAATCTCAACACCAATCTCAATTGCACGCGTCTCTTCGCTGCATTTGCGTTCTGGGCTCGAGGACCTTGGGCAGTGAGCCCATAAGGACCATGCTGCTCATGGAGGACGTACAAGTCAAGTGTGCTAAAAGCTGCATCGGGCGGAGCTGGTGGATGCCTCCAAATCGGAGAATTGACGGGGCACATGGAGGAGGCTGGTGGTGGGCACCTTTCTGTGCCGCTCGCGAACAAAAGGAGCTCTGGACCGTGCTGACCGCTCATCCCGGCGTCCCAAAGCACGATGCTGTCGGATACTTCCGTGCACAATCTTCCTGCCTTGAGCTTACAGCCACTTGCTTGGTCTGATTCACGCGAAGAAACGTCCTAGGTATTTATCTATCTATTGCGTCCGCGGACCTTTGTACAAATATACATTGTCGATTCAGAACGAGTACGACGGAGCTACTTGGTGGCGTCGCGGGCGGCATCGATAACGACGCGGGTAAAGCCAAACGCGGCGACCGACGCGAGCACAAGGCCAAACCGAGACGCAGCATACGGCCCCGACGTCCGGGCAAAGTCCTTGAAGTTCCAGTCGTTGACGTTGGCGGGCGCAGAGAACGTCGTCCACTTCGCATACGTGGCATTCGATGCGAGGGCGCGGGCCGTCGCGTTGTAGGTCGCGATGGACGCGACGGCGCCCCCGAGCACGCCGAGGCCCGTCATCGGCGGCGAAGCTTTGGCGCCAACGACCGTCGTCGCGACAAACTCGCCCGTGTGGTAGGTAGCGTACGCGGCGCAGCTGCCGCCAACGGCGCCGCCTGCAATGAGCACTGGGAGCACCATGCTTGCGCTTTTTCGCGGTCAACTGGAAAATGACGGCAGCGATGATTCGGCTAGCTTCAGAAAGGCCTGTCGCGTAACGCATACAAATTCCAAGTCCACCAGAGCGTCCGTCCCGGAGGGATATCCGAGGCGATTGCATCATCGGCCTTGAGCGTGTTGATGCAAAGCAACTACCTAGTGGACGAGTTGTTCTGGACAATAAATAGAATTACACAAAGAAGCGCCTAGACCGTCCCGACGCGGTGCGTCGCACGCTGGGACCGCCGGAGCACCTGGACCTGCGTGGACGCGCGTTCGAGCCGGTTCTCCATGCACCCAAGCTCATGGTCCAGACCGAGAACGATATCGTCCGAGCTCTCGACCTTGGCGAGTGCAATTTGGAGGAGGTACTGCGCCTGCTCGAGCTGCTCGTCTTGCTTGAGCACGAGCACACGGAGTTTCTCGATCGTCTCGATGAGTTCGCTGACCGTCGGGTCCGTGGCTGTGGCCAGCGCTTCGTCGGCATGGCGGAGGTCCGCGGCGAGACGCACCGACTTGCCCCTGAGGTAGGCGCGGAAGCGGTCGAGATCGGAAATCTGGCGCGGCTCGTCCGCCTCGTGCTTGGCGAAGAGCTGCGAGAGGACATTGCTCTTGCGCTTCTTCTTGACGTCGCTGGCGCGCGGCGAGCCGGCCACGTACGTCTCCAAATAGCGCTCGATCTCGCTGTTGACGTGCAGATCGTAGGCCAAGTGGAGGCGCTCGATCTTGCGTCGCGCCTCGGCTTCGATCGCTGCCGTCCGGCGCTTGACTTCACGCTCGATGTAAGCTTCGATGTCGGTCTTGGCCTCGTGCGCGGCCTGGGCCTTCTGGCGCTGGCGCTGCTGGCGGAGCTTCCGCGGCAGCTTGTGTGTCGTCGTGATCCCGACCGAAGGCGGCAGCATCAGTGCGGAAAAAGCAAACTGATGAAACGCGCCACTTCAGCGCGTTGGTGGCAGACGGTTATTTAAATGTATCGAAAATAGATAGGCTAGAAACACCCAACAATCGATGGCACGAGCAGGAGCTCGAGGTTGCTACAGCGCGACCGATCGCAAGACGCTGAGCACGTACCCTCGTCGAGCAAGGCAGCATACACGCCGCGAACCAACCAATAGTCTCGTGCATACACTGGCGGAGACGACTGCTCGCTACGAACTATCAGTGTAGCAAGAGCCTTCAAGTACGCCCATCGTGGCCGTGAGTAAGCTACTTGACTCAGATCGCTCGTACACCAAGATCTTATAGCACGCGGCGATTTCGAGGATTTAGATCGTAGGACCTGAGAAATAGGTACACAACGGCACCTACCATTTTTGATCTTGCTCCGTCGACCTCTACCCGTGCATATAAATACCAGTCTAGGTAATACGAGTAGAATCGCACCGAGGTCACTCACGACCAACATGTTGTGGATAGCACGCGTACCCATCTATACTTGTCGAGGCTCTCGGCAACCGCGAGGGTTCACTGCATCTCGCTTCCTCGCGCCGACGGAGACAGACCGAACGGTGATGGCAACTTGCGTGCGTTTAGACGGTTGAGGTGCGAATGAAGTGGCTATATTTTATTGCGTCCACCGTACACTCCGAGATTTTGCCACCACCACGTGGTGCAAGAGAGCCGTCAAGTTGGAATGACCCGCGACTGCTCTCTGCGTAATGAGATGTAAAAATTTAGGCAAGGAGAGACAGCACTCATTGACCGCGACCGGTACCTCCTACGCGATGTACACTAGGTACAGATCCCGCGCCGCCTTTCCAAGCAGTCTTTGATCCAGAAGAAAAGTTTGGTCGCAGACCGCCACTTCTTCGACCAAGGCTCGAGGCTTGGTCGGTGAGGATGAGGATGAGGTGGGTCATGAACACAGCTTGGTCCAAGCGTCTGAACATTCGCACATTGATGCTCGACAAAGAGGACGTACTCGATCGCCAGCGTGACGCACGCTGTCCTGTCGGACAATGGTGGCAGCAGTTACGGGCCATGTCCGTGGCTCCGTGCGCGTCCAAAGCCATTCGCGGTCAATGCATACCACAAGACACGCTTGCGATTATCGTTTATTCCGGCGAAGCATACAGTACTGCTGCGCTTGGTTCTGATGCGCATGGCCTCCGAGCTTGGCCTCGGTCCTGCACAAGCGGCAGATACGTTGGGCTGGCATATGCCGAAATTAATTATTAAAAATGGCATATGCCGCCACATGGCCGTTACGTGCCATGGGTCCGGATAAGAATCCTGCAAAACGATTGGCCGAAATCGCTGCAATTGATTGGCAGCCCACAAACGCGTTTTATAGATTCCGCACCACGAAGCATGAGCGACGCCAAGATGAACGCCAAGGACCGCCGGAAGCTCAAGCGTGCGCAGGAGCTGGCGGCCAAGGAGGCGACCGCAGTCGAGGTCGTTGTGCCCGAGCCTGTGGCCGCGCCTGCTGCACCGGCGCCGGAAAAGGCCACGCCCGTTGCTGCCAAGCCCACGCCGGTTGCTACCAAGGCCAAGAAAGAAGAGCCGGCAGTGGCCGACGTCATTGCCGCGCCTTCGGTCACAAAGACCAAGAAATCTGCGTCGGCGCCCAAGGATGAGACGGACGCGACGGGCAAGACGGCCAAGGAGCGCCGCTTGGAGAAGCGTGCCGCGGCGCGCGAGACGCCGACCGAAGCCCCTGCGGACGAGGCCTCGGGCATGAACGCCAAGGCGCGCCGCCTTGCACAGCGTGCGGCCCAGCGCGCGCCTGCCACGGCCGACGGTGAGGCACCAGCCAAGCCCGAGACCAAGCCCCGTCCGGCCAAGCGAAAGCTGCCCGAGAAGGAGAACCCGAACGAGAAGCGTATTCACTTGACGCTCTTCCTTGGCCAGCTTCCTTTCTCGGCGACCGAGGACAAGATCCGCAAGCACTTTCACGAAGCCGGCGAGCTCAAGGTTCGTATGGCGACCGACAAGAAGACGGGCAAGTTCAAGGGCACGGCGTTCATCGAGGTCAAGGACAGCAAGGCGCTCGGCGCCGCACTCTCGCGCCACCATAGTCTTCTCGACGGCCGGCGCATCAATGTCGAGCTCACGGCCAACGGCGGTGGCAAAAAGTCGGAGCTCCGCACGTCGCGCATCAAGGATCTCCGCGAGAAGCAGAGTGCCAAGCAGATCGAAAAGGTTTTCCATTCTATTGATCGCGCTTGTTCTGATATACTATCCTCGAATCTTAGGTCCGCGCGCTCCTCCAGAAGAACGTCGACAACCCCGAGTGCAAGCTCACGCAGGACGACGTCGACGAACGCATGACGGACTTCCTCTCGTGGTTCGACTACGAGACGGCCAAGGTCGCGCTCGAAGAGTTCAACCGTTGTGTGAACGAGACCGTCATGTACGCCCTCTTTGTTTGCTATCAAGATCTCATCGTCGATTTATTTGCTAGCAACCGCCGTGCGTTCTTCATGGGCATCCTCAAGCGCTTCCGCACAACGGACGGTGTCGAAGACCGCCCGGCCAAGAAGCCGCGCACCAACGATGGCAAGCCTGCGTATGGCAACAAGCCAGCCTTTGGCAACAAGCCCGCGTACGGCAGCAAGCCCGGGTTCAAGAAGCCCGGGTTTGGCGCGTCGAAACCTAATTTCCGCCGCAATTAAATATATTGATTCGAGTTCTTAGCGTTGCAGCGTGGTCCTCTGATGCTGGTCGCGTACGTTCAGCTTGGCACAGAGCAAATGAATCGTGCGCTCGGCCGCCTTGCGCTGTCGCGCCTCTTCGCGGAGCTCGGCTTGGAGGCTCGCGAGCTGCCGCTGCGTCGCCGCTGCGACCTTGGCCGTCTCGGCTTCGACCTTGGCTTCCAACCGGTGCTGCAGCGAGAGCGTTGACGCCATCGAGCTGGTGGATGCGGTGAGCGACGACCGCGAGCCTATTGATGACGACCGGGAGCGCCCCGAAAACGATGTTGCTGTGCGCGGCCGCGACGCGAGCGCCAAGGCCCGCGGCGTCACGTCCGGAACGAGCGTGCCCGTGACGCCCATCTTCATGCGCTGGGCGCGCAGCCGCTTGGTGGCGTCTGTCGGCGGGAGCTCGCCGTCGTGCACTTTGGTTTGCGTGATTTCTTTGGCGACTTGGTGACGCCAC
This sequence comes from Saprolegnia parasitica CBS 223.65, assembly GCF_000151545.1. NCBI lineage: Eukaryota > Oomycota > Saprolegniomycetes > Saprolegniales > Saprolegniaceae > Saprolegnia > Saprolegnia parasitica. Next base: position 58,052 of record NW_012156431.1, read on the forward strand.
AAGAGATCCTAGACGCGGGAGAATGGAACGTCAAGATAGAGGATACATGCTACCTTGTTCCACGGCGTATCGGCCAGCGCGCCCTTGTAGAACTTGGCCTGCTGCGTCGACGAGCCCCACGAGCACATGTCCGACTGCGTCACTCGACAAATAGCCCGATGCGCTATAAATAGCTTGCCGAGAATGACGTGGCAGCATAGGCGACGAGACATCGCTCGTGGTGTTCGATGTGGGCGTTGCGGTCCGGCAACGGCAACGGCACGACGATAAAGCTTCGGAGAGAGTGCAGCAACAGCCTCAATGCTTGGCCCAGGCCCGCGGAAAGCAGGTACCAAGCGTGTCGTTCCAAGACTGGCACTCGTCGCGGGTTGTCAAGACGCCACGTGGGAGCTATGCCTCGTTGGGAGACGCGGATGCATCAGATTCTGTCCGCAGCCATCGACTGATAAGGACAGGGACTACTTGTAGACGTGGCGCGCGGTACACGCGATCGCCTTGGTCCCAGTGCGAGCCGTCTGGAGGCATGTCTTGCGATGGAAGGATGCGTGCGAGCGATTCCGATGCGCGAATGGTCGAAACAAGGTTGGGGACTGGTAGTAGTGGACGAGTATGAGATTACGACACTTTTAGTTGGTCTTCTTGGCCGACGCCTCCTTGCGGGGCGTCTGGCAGTACGACTGGATGAAGAAGTGCATAAAGAGCCAGAAGAGCGACTGGATGTACACGAGGTACATGATCGAGACGTTCATGGGCGCGCCGTCGCACTTCTTGGAGATCGTCATGTAGGCCTGGACGTTCATCGTGACAAACTGGATGAGCTGCATCGTCGTGATGTACTTCTTCCACCAGATCGTCTTGGTGTGCGCCGAGACAAAGTAGTACGTGTACATGATCGTGTGGATGAAGCCGTTGAGGATGATCGTGAGGTAGACATCGCCGTCGTAGAGCACGCGGATGTTGAGCCAGTAGATCGAAAAGATCGTCAAATGGTGGTACACGTGCAAGAACGAGAGCTGCTTCCACTTCTTGCCGACAATGATAAAGAACGTGTCCATGAAGTCGAGAATCTTCGAGACGTAAAAGAGCCACATGACGTTGCCCATGACCGGCTTGGCCACGTCGTACGCGTTGCACGGCATGACCGAGTAGTCGTGGCGGTAGGCCTGGATGCCGGCCTCAATGCACATGTACGAGCAGAGCGCAATCTGGATCGGGTTGTACACGAACTGGAGCGCGCTCGTGTTGATAGCCGGGACACCCGACTTCATGACGAGCGTGCCGACAATCACAAAGACGAGGTACGCGAGCGCGATCGCGGCGGCGGTCGAAAAGTCCGTCATCGCCCAGTCCTTCGTGGGCGAGAGCTCGTAGCGGCCCGACGGGTCGGCCCACTCCAAGATGACCTTCTCCATCGGGCGCACGGCGGCGTCAAACTGCAACCAAAGGGCTTCCATCGTGCGGTGTCTGGCAAAACCAAGAGTGAGCTCGGGAGACAAATCCTCGGTCATCAAATTCGTTGGCGTGGTGACTTTTTATTCAAATACGCATACAATGACCGAGTCAACAATGCGCAATTTAATACCGATTTCGCCCAATGGCATCGCACGGCTCCGACATTTCATTCCACATACAAATACCAAGTTGAAAGACCATATTTTTATGCTACGATCCGACGATGCCATTGGCTGTTGGTGGATCCGCCCGCGATGATGCCACGTTCCCCTGATGATTGGGGACCAGAAAATCGACCAATGAGAGAGGCATGCTGAGGATACCTACCGTTTGATTGGTGCAAAAGCAGCGACGGGCGATTCGACAATTAATTGATGGTATTTTATTATAACACGTAGTTTGTATTGGTGGTGGTGCTTTTGAAAAAGAGCGCCGATGATCTAGTTGAAGCTGGCCGTGACGTCATACTTGGCTGTTGGAAGCTCGCGCTTGACATCAAGGCCGTTGCCGCCAGTCATCCGATGGCCTGTCGACTCAACAGGCGCACGTGTCGAAGCACCCCTTGACGAAGCACCTGACGTCGTCGTCTCGGATGCATGCTCGAGGGTCGGCAACGTTATAGAAGCAACGTAGTACTAGAACACATGCATAAAACTGCTCCAGGTCAATGGCTCAAGACTATGCTCATCGTGAGCCGCTTCTAGGAGACATCGTGTATGGTTCAAAACGGACATGGCGCGACAGCTTGGCGCGACCTGTCAAGGACACTTTTCTTGGATTGCGGCGAGTAACAATGATGGGCATCCCATGTTATGTTGCGCGTAGAAATGCTACCATAAACACCTTGTTGTAGCGTCAACACGCATTGGGACGCCATGCGAGGCTCGTGTGGCGACGCTGCTTGTGGGGCGACAGTTCGGCGTATGGGCCACTACAGTAGGTACCGGTATGCACGCTGGCATCGAAGGCGTTCAACACACAGAAATGGTCTTGCATTGAACAGAGTTGGTCGCACGACCAAGAAGCTGGGATGACCGCTCGACGTTATCATCGATCACCAGTCCATTCTATTAGAACAACAGAAGCACCTCGTTCCGCAGGGAACGATGATTACGACAATCCGTGCCTGCTTGATTGGAGGATGCATAGTACTCTCGTAGCGTTTGGCTCTGCCCCCACAAGAGAGCGCATCGCGTCTCGTGATCCTTCATAACGTACAAGTAATGTGCTGCAAGGCTCAGTTTGTGCAGCCCAGCGAAAATTCATAACGTACAAGTAATGTGCTGCAAGGCTCAGTTTGTGCAGCCCAGCGAAAATGACTTTGGTTGCATTCAATGGAGCCGTCACGCGCCAGCAAGTGGTCGTGCCTGACCTTGTTTGTACTCGTGCGCTGGTGCTTCGCTACAGCGCGTCGGATCCCATCAAGCCAGGGGTACCGCTGCATCAAACACACTGAGAGAACTCAAGTCAAGCCATTGCAATTATCCTTGCCATGCCATCGTATGCGCCAGAAATGGATCGCCTCCGTCCGGCGCTAAGGATTCAAAATGATTTAGGAGCAAGGCGCTTGCTAGTCACCGTAAAAACATCCACGAGCGCCTTTTTCGTCGCGTTGAAAAATGCGTTGATTCGTCGGGTTCCTCGGGGAAAACTCGTCAAAATGGAGCGTGCAAGCGATGCCTTGGCGCGGCTGTTTGCTTCGACTTAAGGCTAGAACAGAGCTTGATGAGGCGCCCTTGATTCTACCTAGTAATCCTTTAACGCCCACCTTTCTTTAACTCCGGGTCATCGGTACTACTAGTACTAATAGTATTTTTGTACATGTACTATTGTCGCGATTCTAGCAAGCACCCACATTCCGCTCGCAAATAGCGTCCTCGACATTAGGGAGCACCCTTGGCGAGACGTCTTCGCAAGCTGCTTTCTTGGCGTGCGATTATTGCGATCTTTAACCGGCGATGCACGATCTCGCTTGTGATTGGATGGTCCGTCCGGATACTACCGTACTTGATGCGAAAGAGTTCGCTGGCCCGCGAGAATGAACCCACAGGACCGCGCGCTGTGGGGCCTCCGCCCCTGCGTGAGCGCGTCCAAGGCCCGGGACATGCTTGCGCTCGAGGACTTTGCCAAGCTCTTCCGCAACGAGGTGCTCAACATGGTCAGCGCCTTCCTCGCCGACGTACTACTGCCTGCCATCGACCTCGTCCTCATGGTACCTACGTAGCGCCACTACTCGTTTGCGGGCTTCAAGGGCGCATGGAAGGCGCATGGCCTCTCGCGCATGTACCAGATCGACTTTGCCTCGGTCGCGCGCCCCGAGATTGTCCACATGATGCTGCGCGAGGCCTTAGGTACGTACATGCAGACAGCGAGCGACACGTCGTACGACATGTGCCAATGTAGGCCTCCTCGTCGAGTCGATTCTCGCCTGTCGCCATGGCACGCGCGAGCACCATGACCAGTACGTCGTTGACGCCTTGCGCCTCAAGGTACTCGGCCATACGTTCACGCTGTACACGGTCTACCAGTGCCAAAGCACGCCGATCAAGCAAAAGATCCTCCTCGATATTGGTATGCATGCTTCTTCGCGTCGATGCTCATGTACGAGTACGTGCATGGTAGAGTCAGCCATGCACATATCGCTGGCGCAAACGTGGTGCGACGCCTGGGGCGTGCTGTACCCAGACGCGAGCCACGAAGCACAAGCCATGCTGGTACGCTTGGACCGCGACCACGCCTTTCTTCGGTGTATGCACGGCTACAACTGGGTGCGTCGAACGGAGTTCACGGCGCCGCCGCCGGCCGAGCCGGACGAGATCCCCGAGGCTTTCGAGCCCTTTGAGCCGCTGGAGTTTGATTTGGCGCTCAAGCATCTCCATGCGAGTTACCAGGAACATATGAAGCCGTTCCGACCCAAGGTACACTATGAACTGCACAAACAACGAGATTGATTTGCATGCTTGTAGCCCGGCGCGCCCTCGGCCCGACTGGCACGCCCGACGATTCGCATTCCCACGATGCCACCCGCGCCCCAGCAAGACGAGCTCGATGGGTTCATGGACAAGTTTGAGAAAACGTTCGAAGAGATGCGCGCGACGGCCGCTGCTGCCGGTAGGTGCCATCGATGGATGTCTTTTCGCTGATTTTTCAAGTGTAGATCTGGTGCAAGGCATGAACCTCGAAGCGCTGGCATTTGGCGACTTGCCCGATGAAGACAGCGGCGACGAGCTTCCGGCGTTCGACGTGGTAGGCGACTCGGCACTCGAGGCACGCGAGATGCACACTGACGACACTGTTGCGAACGACGACGAGGTTGATCCTGGCGCCGAGCATGAACCGGATGACAACGGCATCGACAACGACCTCGACGACAACGGAATCGACTACGACTCCGACGACAACGGAATCGACTACGACCCCGGCGACAGCGGCATCAACTACGATCCTGGCAATGCAGACGACGACAGTCGCAGGGCGACAGATGCCGCCGCGCCACCGGTGAACACGCTCCAAGGTGAGGCTCTCCAGCAGCTCGAAGCACAACTTGAGGCCGAGCTTGAAGCCGAGCCCGAGAGGCAGCCGCTGGCCCACGGGACGAACGGCGGTGACGACGACGATGACGACGTTATGGGCATGCTGCTCTCCGACGGGTCGGACTCGGATGTCGATGAACGCGCGCCGTCGACGCCGGAAGTGGCTGCACAAGGGCTTGTCGCAATGCGTGGCGGTGTCGCGTCAACCACCGATCTCGCGCCGTCGTCGGAACTGACACCAGCCAACGCGAGCGTCGCGCCAGAGCAAAGCACTGCGGGCGCACTATCGATGGACGCTGACTTGTCGCTCTCAGTCAATGACAGCGCCGACGCGCCGACAGCAACAGCCTCGACCGTGCCTCTTGCCGACGACCAGTCGTCTCCGACCCGACTGGAATCGGACGCCGAGTTGTCCTTGTCGGACGACAGCGACGAGGCACCGGCACCCCAAGCTGTCGCTGCCCCTGCGAGTACTAGCCCCCAGAGGTCATCGGCGGACCAAACATCCATCGGAAACGTCAATTTGGACGCGGATCTATCCTTGTCGGACGACAGTGACGCCGCGCCGGTACCACAAGTCGCCTCTGCCGCTGTGGCTACTCGCCCCCAAACGTCATCGACGGACCAAAGGCCCAGTGGAAGCATCAACTTGGATGCTGAGCTGTCGCTCTCGGACGACAGCGACGTCGCGCCGACGTCGAAAGCTGCTGTTGCGGCATCTACTGGCAGTGACATGCCGTCCCCGACCCGACTTAACATGGACGCTATG
>NW_012156431.1:63905-71930 GCF_000151545.1 Saprolegnia parasitica CBS 223.65
CCGACTTGACATGGACGCCGGGTTGTCCTTGTCAAACAACATTGACGAGGCACCGACACCGCGCGCCGCCGCACCTTTGCCACTCCCCACGGACGCTGTCGTTGCGGAAGATGGTTCTACGACCGGCGTTGAAGCCACTTCGAGCGCGCCAGCATCCAACTTCAACTTGGACGCCGAGTTATCGTTGTCAGACGACAGCGACGACGAGCCTGCGACTGGTTCAAACGTACCAAGTGCTGCTGCTGCGTCGCCATCTGTTGCACGTGACAATGGCGGGCTCGAATCCAAATCGACTGGCGACCCTCGAGTATCGTCGGTGGGTGATATCAACTTGGGTGCAGAGCTGTCGCTTTCGGACGACAGCGACGTGACGCCGATCCCCAAGACATCGACGACAGGCGAGACGGTCGCCATACTTCCAACGGAGCGCGCGAATGTTTCGTCAGCAAGACCTGCAGTGGCCCTTACCGCATCAGCCAACGTGGACCTCGATTTGGCGTTGTCAGCCAGTGGCAGTGCTGCGAGATCGAGCACGGGAGCTGCCCTGTCGACGAGCTCGCCTTCGGCACGACAACGCGCGACGGACGTGATCGACAGTGATGCGACCTTGTCACTCTCCGAGAGCGTCGAAGCTGTTGTGTCGCAGCATCACGCACCCGCCGCGGTTAACCTCGACGCCGCGTTGTCCCTCTCCGACGACGGCGACACCGGATCTGCAAAGCCCACCGAAGAAGCCGTAACCGCGAACGACGAGCTCACAGTCTCGCGAGCCAGCGCCGACACCGTCGTTGGGGCAGCAGCGCCTCGGACAGTGGTCACTGGTGGTGAAATCATGGAGGCTACCTTGCCCATATCTCAGAGCAACGAGAAACGATCCCGACCCAACGGCTCGAGCTCCCCACGGCAAGGCCCATTGGCGTCTGGTCCGTTGCTACCAGCGCGAGCTGACGACAGCGTCAGTGCATCGACGCGCCGACCTCAATCGACACCTGTGCCGGCGCGGTCGTATGTCGCCGTCGACGCAACCGACTCACCGCCGGCGTCGCCACGGCGCACATCACCGTCGTCATCATCATCGTCGTCGTCGTCGTCCAGCTCATCGGACTCGGACGACATGCTAGCAGCGGATCTCGAGTTGGGCGTTGCAGCGCCGTCCACCACCGCAGCACCCGTCACGGGGCTGGATCCGCCCGCCGCTTTGGAGTCGGTCGAGTCGCAAGCAGGTGCTGCTGACCAGAGTGCGCCTGCCCCGCATGACAACGAAAACGCGTTTGAAAGCTCCGAGGGGAGTGCCGACATCTCGCTCTCGGAAGACGACTCGGCGTTTTCCGACGACGGCTACGAAAGCGACCGCCACTTGATCGAGCACGAGGACGCAGTGGATGCTCCGCAAGTGCACGCCCCGGACGTTGCACTGCTGGACGCTCCGATGTACTACTCATCCAGCACTGCCACCGAGTACTCGGACATTGAGGTGGCCGAGCCGGTCGTCGTCGAGCTACCTGCCTTTGCACCGCATGCCTCGTTCGAGCTACCGTCGCTGCCCGTTGTCGAGGAAGTGCCGCCCGTCGTCGAGGAAGTGCCGCCGGTAGAGCGCGCCGACGAAGGCACGTCGTTGTTTGTTCCGTACAGCGGTGTCGACCACACGGGTGCTCGAATTCCCGGGACACTGTCACCATCGTCATCAGAAGAAGACGACGACGACGAAGAGGATGAGGAAGATTACGACTTTGGCGGCGGTTTGTCCGGCGACGATGCGCCAAACGGTGCAGACCAGGCGCCCAACGTCGGCGTCGAGCAAGTGGCAGTCGGGTCAATGGTACCTACAGACACCGCAGCCGTCGCCGTGGCAAGCGACCCGCCGCCTCGCTCGCTTGACGTTGCAGAAGCGACGACCGCAACGCCGTCGACGCAGGTGCCTGAAACAAGTCCGCTGCCCGATCTCGAGTTTGTGATTCAAGTGCCGGCGCTTCCTCGGTTGTCACATCTTGCATCGCCGGTGATTGGCTACGGCGACGCAAGCGGTCAACCGCGCGACGGTTCGGATAGCAGTGACGACAGCAGTAGCAGCAGTGACGACAGCAGCAGCAGTGATGACAGCAGCTCCAGCTCAGCGTCAGTGGCGTCAGTGGCGTCTCGGCGGTCATATCTAAGCAGTACGGTTCATGCAAGAATGGTGTCGGAGCCCCAAGGACCGTCCATGCCACCGACAACCGTGGCAGCAGGTCGGGGTGGCGTCCCGATGCGTTCACCAGGCAGCGCATCCAATACCGCTGCATCGTCGGCCGTCAACTTGGACGCAAACCTGTCTCTGTCGGACGACTCGGACGACGACTTTGCCGCCGAGCTTGAGCGAGAGACGCTACCCGTGGCATCGTCGGAGCGACAGCAAGGGGTCGCCGGTAAAAGGAGCCGCGCAGTTGACGAAGCGAGCAGCTGTGCCCCCGCGCCGTCCAGCAAGCACGGCAAGGCAGCGGCAAGCACATTGAGTTTGAACGTGGACGCCAATCTCTCCTTATCCGACGACTCGGATGCGGACTTTGCTGCCGAGCTAGAGGCCGAGACTGCCGCAACGTCCTTGGCAAAGCCTACGCAGCGTGTTCCAGCGGCCACGTCATCGACCTTCAACTTGGACGCGGAGCTCTCGCTTTCGGACGACTCGGACTTTGTCGCGTCCCTCGAGCGTGGCAACGTCAAGAAGACACCCGCGCCGTTGACGGAAGCACCGTCAGGTTTGAATTTGGAGGCCAACCTCTCGCTCTCCGACGACTCGGGCGATGCGAAGGCGCCACCGGCAGCCGGCAACGTGGCATCAGTGGTGGAGAGCAGCGACTCGGACGCGTCGTTTCTCGCCGAGCTGCATCGAGACAGTCCGCCGCCGCCGCCGACCAAGCGAGGCCGGGGTCGCCCGCGAAAGCAGCCTGTCGCTGCGATGGGTGCTCCCGGGTGCAAGCGATCGCTCGCAGCAACGAGTCCAAGCACCGAAAAGCCCAAGCGCGGAAGAAAGCCGGGGAAAGCAAAGGCGCCTCCACGTCCGGCGCCGGGCGACGCCGCGCTTAACGAGGAGCTGAATCGAGAGCTCGTGGCAACGGCACCACGTATTTTGAGTGCCGGTTTGTCGGATACGCTGTCCGAGCTGGAGAAGGAGCTCGAGAGGGAGCTCATGTCGCTGCCGTCGCCTTTGGTTGCGCCACCGAAGGAGCGCCCACCCGTGGTCGACCGGCGCAGCACGCCCGTCGCCCGTGTATCGTCGACGGCAATGGATGACAGATTTGCACCCGTGAAAACAACGCCATGGAAGGTCTCAGGCGCGGCCCGGCCGCCGCGACTCGGTACGGCGGCACCTCAGCCGTTGACGACGCCGTCGACGTCGACCGAGACTGTGCAATCCGCTGCCGCGTCGACGCCAACGTCGCCGACGCTGACCGAGCGAGTAGCACCGCCTGTCGCGCCGACGTCAACACGGCCTCGCCCATTTGCAACGCCGATGGCGTCGACCCCGAGAGCTCCTGCGCTGCAAGTTCCATTGGATGCCACGGTGCCGCGTCCTGTGCCGGTGGATACGTCGCAGCAGCGCGCCAGTCAACCACGGAGTCCTGCCGCCCGATCGCCGAGTAGCCAACGACAATTGCCGGCCGTGCCTCTACCTGCCGCATCTGTACCTCGACTCGGACCCTCGCAACCACTGCCAGGCCCACCTCGACTAGGACCTTTGAAAGCGCTTCCGGGACCACCTCGACTGGGCGGCGTGGGTCCGCCACAAACCGCTGCTTTGCGACCAGCCCCCGCCCCTAAAGCACCCGCGCCAGTGGTATCTCGACCGAAGACTCCATTATTCGATCGCAGCTCGGCTCAGAAGGCCGCGGCGCAACCGATGTCGCAGCGAGCACTGTCGGAGCCTGCAACCGCACCGGTTGTGCGACAGCCAATTGCGTCGTCGGTTGCCAGAGCAACGCCTCGCCCGGCCCCACCTCTTGCAACTGTCCCGTCGTTTGTACAAGCCATCAAGAACATGGGTGCGACGGCGTCACCGGTGGCCGCGTCGGCTGGAGGAGATACGTCCGATTCGGATGGCCTCGATGCACTCGACGCCGAACTTGACGTCATCAAACCCGCGCCTGCAAAACGGAAAGCACCGACACCGGCGCCGACGCGTGTCGTCAAGCCACGACCAACGCCGACGGTGACGCGGACTGTCCCTGCCGCTGCACCACGGACTGTTGTCGCTGTAACGTTGCCACACCGTGTCGACGGTAGTGACGATGACTCGGACGGTTTGGACGCTCTCGAAGCCGAGCTTGGATTGGCGCAGTCGACGCCGGTGCTGCCACCGCCCAAAGCACGAGCAGCACCAAAGGCCCGAGCAGCGTTAAAAGACCCCAAGCCTCGAAAGGCGTCTATTCCCAAGGCTCCTGTGCAGCGCAAGCCTCGTGCGCCGGTCCAGGCCGTCGTTTCGGACGACTCTGATGGACTCGGTGCTCTGGAGGCAGAGCTCGGCATCTCGTCAGCCACGGCAAAACCCGCACGCAGCGTTAAGAGTGTGCCGGCCAAGGCGGCACCGCGACGAACGCCAGCGCCTCGAAAGCCAGTTGCAGTACAGCCGTCGGCGGTCGCATCCGACTCGGATGGTCTTGGCGACCTCGAAGCCGAGCTCGGGATCGCGCCGACGATAGTCTTGCCGAAGAAGCGTGGTCGACCACCCAAGGCCAAGCCAGCTCCTTTGGCCGCCAGTACCGTGGGCGCAATAACGCAGGCCAACCTCAATGCACCAAAGAAGCGAGGACGTCCGCCAAAGCCAAAGCCTCTCGCGACATCCATGATGCCGACTCTAGTCGCGCTGCCCACGAAGCGCCTACCCACAGCCAAAGCAGCGCCACGAGCGGATGTCTCGGACGACGATGGCCTTGATGCGCTCGAAGCTGAGCTCGGTCTTTCGTTTTTGGCGCCCCACGGAACGGCAGCGCCCGTGGCAACGCGCGTCGTTGCCCGAGCTCCAATCAAGCGCCCACCCAAAAGCACGCCGTCCATTCTGGTACGCGGCGAAGGGCGCGCAGCTTTTGACGCTGAGCTTGAGACGACGTCGCGGAAGCGAAAGCTACCGACACCAGCCGCCGCGCGAAGCGTCAAGCCAAAGGCAGCTCCAGCATCAACGCCCAGGACGGTAGCTCCAGCGCCCAAGACGCCAGCACCAACAGCCGTCGACTCGGACGACAGTGGTCTCGATGCGCTCGACGCCGAACTCAATTTGTAGTTGTAACACTTGAACATGACAAAATTTTGCGATCTTCCGAGGCGCGCACCGATTGGCTGAAATACCATAAAATACGTGTCGCGGATTGGCTGCCTATAACATACTTGCAACAGGCGACGATGGCGCTCGTCCGGCGGCCGAGCATGCTGACGATGCGGTCGGGCGCCGCGACCAACATCCTCATCGAAGTACGCTCCTGCGTCATATCCGCCGGCCTCTCGAGCGTGCGCTAGGTCAAGCAGAAGACCCGGCGGTCCCTTGATGCGCTCGAGCGCCAGTATGGCGAGTGTATGCCTCTCTAGTCGTCTTGGTCGATGGCTCACGTCGCGTCCTAGTCGACATTCACATTGCGGACCAGCTCGGCCAGCTCTCGCTGTACTGCATCATGGGCGGCGAGTACGACGAGGCGCTGCCGCTGCTCCACCGCAAGCTCGTGATCCACGAGAAATTTGGACCTGGTACGATGATGATGATGCTTGGCCATGGCCTCACGATGCAGCGTAGACGAGAGCATTGGCGACACGTACCAGCAGCTCGGCACGACCTACCGCCTGTACGCCAACTACCTCTTGGCGGCGCAGCATTTTGAGAAGGCGCGGAGCCACCGCGAGCGGCTGCATGGGAAAAACAGCGCCAAAGTGGCCGAGACGTTGAGCAGCCTCGCGGTTCTGCACCATTGGTACACATATGATGGCTGTGATTGCAGTACTGATTGCTTGCAAGAATAGCCAGGGGAACACGGCCGTCGCAGAGGATTTTCACACGCAGAGCCTGGTCGCATTTTACGAGAGCACGGAAGAAGAGGACGTCGAGAGCGAGGAAATCCCATGGGAAGTGTTCAAGCGGCTCCGGCAGCAGCAGACCCACCCGCCGTCGACGGCTCAAAACAGCATGACGCTGCTGAAAGGCACGATTCGCAAGACGATCCAGGCGGCCGTGCTTCAGGATACAGCGGCGCCGCCAGTGTCGTCGACCTCGATCGCGAGTGCCGACGAATTCGAGCCGCCAAAGCTGCGCATGCGGTCGCTCTCGGACGGCGCGCTGCCGCTGCACACACCACCCACCTCGTCCAACGGTGTGTCGGATCGACCCAAGGTCGCCCAGCTGCTCAAGAAGCAGCTCTCGACGTCGTCCGATAGCACGATTGTGCCCGACTCGCCGATGGAGACGAGCCAAGGCCACTTTCCAGAGGCAACCCACGAGCCGATCACGAGCTTTCCCGTGCTTGTCGAGCGTGTCGACATGGTCAAGCGCAAGCACGCGTCCGGGCTCGGCTTTCCGGGCATTGAGAAGGAGATGAACCGCCTCGCCTGTGACATTGGGCTCATCGCCGCCGGCGATCTTCGCCAAGTGGGCTTGCTCATGCTCGGGCTGCTTCAAGACGCGGTCAAGCTCAGCAGTCAACTCGACCAGAAAAAGGTAGTCGCTGCCTCCATGTGATGTCAACGGCGTTGGCAGCAAGCTATGTAGCTCCCGGTGCTGGAAGGGTATCTGGAGAAGAAGAGCTCGTCGATCTTTCGCGGCTGGGAGCGTCGGTGGTTTAAAGTCGATACGCGGACGCTCGTCCTGACCTACTTTCACTCGAAAGAAGATCAAATGCGCGGGTTTGCGCCGCGCGGCAGCTTTGCACTCTCGCGGATCACGCACCTCGTGACCCACGCCCACCTCCGGTTTAGCTTCTTGTTCCGAAAGGGACTGACAGAATGGGTGGCGTAGGGGCAATCGGTATGCGTTTGATATTGTCGTCGACCTCGGAACGCGCGCCAACCCGCATGCGACGCGGACCTTTGAGCTCCGTTGCGAGTCGGAAGCCGACCTCAAGTACTGGGTCGACACGATTGAAAAGTACCAAGCGTTCAGTCGACGCACGTCCAGCAATGCCGCCGCGCTTCCGCCGTCGCCACAGACGTCGCCTCCAACGTCCCAGAATTGATCGTTCGACGACCGCATCGCCGAGTATTCTAATGGGAGCTCTACTTTCACCGTTTTGTTGAATAAGAAAAAAGCAGTAGGTAGTTGGCGGAATGCCGCCGCACATCCAGTCGCCACGAACGACCGCGGATCTCCTTCGCCGTCGTCAACGTCTAACGACAGCGGATCTTCTTCGCCGTCGTCAACGTCTTTTCGCGCCTTAAAATTGATGATTGGCCAACCGGCGAACAAGGATCTGCCTTTAGAGTGTGAGATGGCATTAGGAAGCTGCATAAAGCGGAGCACTGAAGCATGGTGCCTGAGTCAAATGCAACTCATGCAAGCGTAGTGCAAGGATAGAGGATGAAGCGTTTGACGCTGGGAAACGACCACCAGAATGTGCGCATCTGGATCTGGATCTCGTGTTCTGGAGGACGAGATTGGAGCCAGTTGGGACAGTCGAGATTGGAGCCAGTCGGGACAGGGTAGTGATGTCGTACACCTACCCCTCACAAACAGATGGGAGAACGCCATATCCAGATATTAGTGATCCAGACGATACCAACTTCTTTTACATGCAAGGAGACGGGAATGCTTCGACTCATTTTTCATTTTGCTCGATGGTGGCCATCTACCTCCCCAGCATTTTTGCACTTGCGGCCGTCGCACTCGCTGCTCAAGAGGCGCCGGCCGACGCCATGACCTTCAAGAGACCCGACGACTGCGATGACAACCGTGGTGGCGGCTGGAACTCGGGTGGCGGCGGCAAATGGAACGGTGGCGGCGGCTGGAACTCGGGTGGCGGCGGCAAATGGAACGGCGGCGGCGGCTGGAACAACGGTGGCGGTGGCGGCTGGAACAAC
>NW_012156431.1:72030-99524 GCF_000151545.1 Saprolegnia parasitica CBS 223.65
TCCTCAGCCTGGCCCGAACCCAGGTCCGCAACCAGGACCTGGCCCTTACAACCCGCCTGCCCCTGGCCCGCAGCCTGGTCCTCAGCCTGGTCCTCAGCCTGGTCCTCAGCCTGGTCCTCAGCCAGGTCCTCAGCCAGGCCCGCAACCTGGTCCTCAGCCTGGTCCTCAGCCCGGCCCACAGCCAGGCCCGCAGCCTTGCCCTCAGCCCGGCCCAGGTCCTCAGCCCTACACTCCCGGTGCGACGCAGGGTGCATCGTGGCAGCGCAACCTTCGCCAGAACTAGTCGTCGGTCGGCAGATCCATAGTGCTCTTTCTGTTTCTCTCACTAGATGTAATTCATCCACTTTTTCTACGGTACAATGATAATGACTTGCGAATTTGTTGTCGAGCTGAACGACTACCCGCTTTTTCGCCGCGAGGAAAATACTTCCTTAAGCAAACGCTGGATCGGACGTCTCGTCCCGAAAAGAGCCCTACCCATTCGATCGGCCTGCGTCCTCTTCGCTTGTAGTACACTGTACATACATAGCCAAGTGCAATGCGCGGTGCCGAGATTCCATTTTACCACCAAGTGTACCAAGGGTCCATAGACAGTTTGTGCACCCTAGGTAGTGCAAACGTGCCAGGGTACTCCTCGCCTCCTACCCTGGACAAGAAGCCAAAGTCCCGTCAAGACTTGGACACAGTCAAATGCTCTGTGAGCTCATGCTCAAAGTGCAACAGCTGGGCAAAGAGTAGCTTGCCGTTGTTGCATGGGTTGTCGTCTCTGGGTAATACACAGTCTTTCCTTCTGCCAGACTCCTGCACTCGATGCATTTACTTCAAGTGCTCCAAGTCGTACAATTGTGTAGTGCGCGATACCAAGTAGCTCCCGGCTGCACAATCATTGATCTCCCGGCTGCACCTAGCATCATTGATGCCGACTTCGGCAGCCGTCCAACTATCAAGAGAAGGTGCAGTCAGTTACGAATCTAGGCGGGGTCCTACTATTTATATATCACACATTCAATGTATACTTGGGTTTAACATGAAAAGGCACGACTGTATTTTATGATTGCGACCCGGTGGAGGGCGTCGTTCTTTGAGCGTCGCATCAAAATATCTTTGCCCCGATGATGCGACGCCTCTGGACAGCGGTCGCGCTGGCCCTCGCCGTCGGCGCCTCGACCAGCCGCGTGCTCAGTGACACGGATGACATCGTCGACACGGTGCCGAAGGACGTCTCGTGTACAAAGGTCAAAAAGTGCACCGACAACAACGAATGCGTGCTCGTCTGCGACCGCGGGTCGGTCGAGATCGATCCGTGGGCCGCGCACGCGCTCAAGCTGCAGCGCCAGCTCGCCTACACGCACTCGCTCTGCCACGCGCAGCTCCCAGGCTCGCACAACTCGGCCATCAACTTGGTCGACGTATGCCCTCGCCGCTCGTCGTGTCGTCCTCATGCACGTCGTCCTGTAGGGCTACGGCGTCGAAGACCACGTTTTTGAAAGCATCCTCAAGTATTTTCCGTGGTTCACGAGCAACCTCGTCGTCCACACCAACGACCAGGTACCTGTCGTTGCGCTCTCTCTCGGGTGGCTCATGCGCGACGACATAGCTCTTTAGCATGACGGACCAGCTGCGCATGGGTGCGCGCTTCATGGAGCTCGACGTGCACTGGGTCGACGACGACCTGCGCATCGCGCACTGCGGCGGCTTTGACTTGCCCGTGCTCGACGACTTTGTCGCGGGTATCAACGCGATCGCCAAGCTCCTTGGCATGGAGATCCAGTGGGACTCGGAGACCGTCGGGTGCAAGCCGTCGCTGAGCAGCATCCCCGCGCACCAGCAGCGCCCGGCCCTGCACGCGCTTCAGGAAATCGCGACCTGGGTCCATGCGCCAGGTAGACAGAAATGCACCATAGGACATGTCGAACCATGGCATGTAGAAAACGCGGGCGAATTTGTCCTCATTTACTTCGACGACCAAATCAATCTCGTCAAGTGGCACAAGGTCGAGCTGCTCCTCGACTACATCAAGCAAGCGTTCGACGTTAGCGAAATCTTCAAGCCGTCCGACGTCCAGGTACACGACGCTTCCTCTGCATCTCGAACCACATACAATCATTCCATATAGGACGGCGCGAGCTGGCCGACGTACGAAGCGCTTCTCGCATCCGGGAAGCGCGTGGCCTTTCTCTCTGTCTCGGACTACTCGCCGATTGGCGACGAACTCCTCTTCCACAAGTACACCCTCTGCGGGTGGCAAGAACCCGACTTGCCGTTCCAGCCGTACCCTGCGTGCAGCTTCAAGAACTGGAAGACAAGCACGATTGAGAACGACCACATTCTATTCCGCCCCGAGACGAGCGAGATCCAATATGGGTTCATCAACGCCGACGGCCACGTGGGTCCGAACGAGTTTCTCATCGACAATGCTCAGCTGCCGCGCCTCATGGAGTGCAACGTCAAGATCCCGTCGCCCGACAACTTGACGCCCAACCGCATGGCGGCCATGATCTGGTCGTTTGCCGAGAACGAACCCTCGGACCTCTCGGCGTGCGTGGCCATGCCCCGGGGCACGACCGCGCGCTGGGCCTCGCACGACTGCACATCGACTAAAGGTTTTCGTGCCGCGTGCTTTACGAATGCGACGACCGAGAGCTCGTTTGCGCACTGGACGCTCGGCGACGTCTCGGACGGACACCGGGTCACGTGCCCGAGTGGGTACGCGTACGGCGTGCCCAGAAATGGGTACGAGAATCGGATCCTATTCGACTTGCTCTGGAACGACAGCCCGGACGTGACAGCCGGTATCTGGATCAACGCCAAGCCCTTCCTGGACCGGATGCACAACAAAGCGCCCGTGTACGACTATGGCCAAGCCAACCTCGCGTCGTGAGGATCGCCGTGCAGATCCTGCTAGCCTTTGTTCTCCATGTGACTCGATAAATACTTGATGTGCATGCACGCTACCACACACATCGCACCGTAGAGTGGACACGACGGGGGTATATGTGCAAGAAGGCTCCGGGGTGCACCTATTGAACAAGTCAGAAGTCGGCGGCATGACGGGGGGCGGTTGGAAATGGTTGCTCCCATGGCCCAGGGTATCATGTCGATACAGTCAAACCCCAGGACAAAAGGACGCTGAAACGACTGCAACCCAACACGCTAAAAAGAGACATGGCGTTTGCGGCGGCGCTCCACTCGGCGTACGAAGCGCGGGCCGCGCACTTGGACTCGGACGACGTCGCTGGTATTCGCTCGGTACGTTGCTTTCGATACTAGCTTGTACTAGGAATGCGAACCTGCTAGCTGTTTACCTACTATGACACCAACATGG
The DNA here is from genome assembly GCF_000151545.1 of Saprolegnia parasitica CBS 223.65. Taxonomy (NCBI): domain Eukaryota; phylum Oomycota; class Saprolegniomycetes; order Saprolegniales; family Saprolegniaceae; genus Saprolegnia; species Saprolegnia parasitica. Next base: position 75,356 of record NW_012156431.1, read on the forward strand.
ACGGCAACGTCTCGTCCGTGCAAGCCCTGCGCATGTTCCAGCTCGTACGTCGCTTTCGATTCGCTGGTGTATTCATTGCCGTAGCTCGGGCTCACGGTCAACGAAGACCACGTGAACGAGCTCGAGTTGCTTTCGTTCGCGGGTAAAGCTTGAACGCGATAGCTCATGCGACCGTGCGCGCGGTAGAGTTCCTCGCGATCGTTGACTGCCAGTACAAGGCCGCGCGCAGCCTCGACGAGGGCAGCCACGAGTGGCACCTCTTGGACCACTTCCGGCGCGATCACGTCACGCCGCACCAGCTCGCTTACTTTTTAAAAAGCTGCGACATGACCATCTCGGACCCCCACCTCGAGCGCTTCCAGGACCTTTACGCCAAGTATGCTTCCTACCTACTGGCAAGATCGCTTGCGCGACGTCGTGATTAGTGCGGACGAAGCCAGCGCGGCCTACCGCTGCTTGGAGAAGGACGGGTGTCTCAAACTCCTCAGGGATTTCCACGCGCTCGAGACGGACCATGACGCGTTCTTGCATGAGCGTGCAACGTAAAAAGTTTGTAGTCAGTCTACATACTATTGAACATAATTGTCTACGGCGCACGGTGGCGGCGGCGCGCCTTGGACTTGGATTTCTTCTGGGTGGCGCGCGGGTTGATTGGCTTGGCCGGGCTCGGCGCCGGCGACGCCGACGGAGACGGCGTCAGCTGCTCAAGGAAGCGCGCAAACCCTTCCTTGTCGAAGACCAGCGGATCCGCCTCGGTGCTACATCCATATTGGTTCGCCATGTAAAAGGAAAATGGTGACAAGTTGTACATGGTCGAGTTGGACTGCTGCGCGAGGAACTCGAGGATCGACTCTTGCGGCACGTCCAGATTGCACGAGCGGAGAAACTCGTGCAGCTGGTTGTACGAGATCGTTGCTTCTTCCTTGGGCTCGACTTCCGAGACCTCGATCGTGGTCGTCGCCGTCTGCGCTTCGAGGGTGCGCATAAACTCTAGACACTACTCTCAACAACTAGAATGAATCCAGCTCGTTGTACCATCTAGAGGGACGTCGTCGAGCTGCTTGATCTGCGCTTCCGTGAGGTCGAGGCCGAGCTATGGCAGTTATCAGAGTCTCTTCAATGGCTACGGTATGGTACGAGCTTGAAAACGTCGCGCGCTTGGTCAGGCGACAGGTTGACGTCGTCGGCTTCGTTGTCAAACAAGTGCAAGAGCTATATCAATGGCATCAACTTATTGGTCATGACGACAACGCGCCTACCGGTTCCATGGTCCGTAAGGAAGGATGAGCTTGGCGCAACGTCAAATGGATTGTGGCATGCTCTCAACGGCGGCCACCGTTGATCTTCGATGTTTTACATTGTCCCGTCGCTCGATATGTTCGTTTTTCGAGCGCTTCAACGTAAGGTTGTACGCAAGAGCGTATTGGCCAGTACCTATAAGCTTCGACGGGGTTGTATCAGAGCTTCGACGGGCTCAGGCCATTCAGAGCCGTCGGAGCTGCCACGTCCTGACGATCTTTATTCATGGTATCATTTTTAGCCAATCCATTTCATAAAGGCTCTGGATTGGTGGAGATACATTGAAATGCAATGTCCAACGACCAATCGGATGGCGCTGCCACTTTGCACCGCCGTCGTGCCATGCACGATGACAGCGGCAGCAAGGCATGCGCGCACCATCCTAGTCGAGGCCATCTCCGCAGGTCGCGATTGCCTGTTGCTACGATTCAAGGACAACCTATCGACTGGGGTCGCAGTCTACCCGACGAGAAAATTTGGGATGCTTTTGACCAATCACCATTGAGCGCGATGGGATTGGTCAAAATGCAAAGGATTTCCGCATGAGCAAGAAGGAAGCGAAGCGGCTCGAGAAGAAGCGGCAGCGCTCCGAGAAGAAGGCTGCGCTCGTCGCCGACGGAAGCTGGACGAACCCTCGGAAGCGGCGAGGTCAGCGCGAGTTCCACTGCGAGATGCGGGACGACATCGAGGCCATGGCGGCCGAGACGAGCACGACGACGACGACCGACGGCTACCGCCACGTCGCGCCATATATGCACACGTTCCAGGTGCACGTCAAGGCGCGCTGGTTCGGCAAGACGCTTTTAGACCTCTTCCTCTCCGAGTTTGGCGGCTTTGACGTGTCGTACTACACGCAGGCCATCGAGACAGGCAAGATCACCGTCAACGGCGCCATCGCAACGACGACAACGTTGGTCCGGGACGGCGACTACCTCGAGCACAGCGTAGACGCATCACGATTGCCTACAGCGCACATAAATCCCGCGTAGATGCACCGCCACGAGCCGCGTGTCCGTTCCTTTCGCGCCAGCATGATCGAGTACGAAGACAACGACATGGTACACCCGCCAAGCGAGGTCGATGGGCGGTATAGCATCGACATATATAGGTTGTCGTCAACAAGCCAAGCACGATTCCCGTGCACCCGTGCGGTGCGTACCGCCACAACTCGATGGTAGGCCTATTGCCTCGCTTAGCTTCTCTGACGACAGGATATCGCTAGACGTTTATTTTGGCGATCGACCATCAGCGCCACCCGCTGTATCCCGTGCATCGCCTCGACCGCCTCACGTCCGGTGCAACATACTTGCTTGTGGATGCATGTCGACGCCGACCACATAGGCTTGCTCGTCCTCGCCAAGTCGCCCGAGAAAGCACAGACCATGTCGGAGCAGCTCGTGGACCGAAGCATGCAAAAGTTCTACGTGGCCAAAGTCGCCGGTCGCTTCCCGACGCCCGAACGTGACGCAGCGTCGTCCGTGTTTCCGTCGTTTGGTACCGTGCACCGGGGCATCATCATGCAGTGTGGGAGCCTCTCGCGTAGATTCTGGCGTTGTCACGATCGCTGACGACCGATTGACGCCGTACTGGAAGGTGGATGCGCCGCTCAAGCGCATCTCGGAGAGTGAGAACCGGCATGGGTGCGCGCTGGACGGCAAGGTTTTTGATCGTTCCAGACCGCGTCGACGCAACGATATACTATGTAGGCGAGCCAAACCCTCATCCGCGTCCTGCAAGCCTCCGACGAGTTCAGCGTCATCGAGTGTCTCCCGCTCACGGGTCGCCAGCACCAGATCCGCGTGCATCTGCAGTTGCTCGGGTTCCCCATCGCCAACGACCCGACGTACGGCCCGTCGTCGTTTCTGGCGTCCATTCCCGTCAAGCGGCCACTGCCGACGGCGCCGGTGCTCCACGACGAGCTGTGCCCGACATGCCGCGACGGCGAGGCCGCCTCGTTCAACTGGGAGCAGCTCGAATGCCAAGGCTTGTGGCTTCACGCGTACCGCTACAAGGTAAGAATACTCCCACCGCGTCGATCGCCACAAAGTATCAAACTATCAAGTCAGGGCGACACGTTCGATGTGCGCGTGGCGTTGCCGGATTGGGCCCCTGTCGTCTAGAACTCACCCATTGGCGGAAAAGGACATTTCCGACAAGGCAAGTTGTCCACAATGACGGCGACAACAATAACAACAACACTCTATTCAGTTCGACTCTAAAAGGCGTCGCGGAGCACGGGTTTCTTGATATGGCGGCGCGGCGACGGCGGCGGCGTATGGCCTTCGTCCATGGACGGAAGGCTCTCGATCCGATCGAGGCGCGGCCCGACCGCGTCCTTGGCCATGAAGGACGAAGACCCGGTGTTGGAGCTCGAGAAGCTATGGTACTGGCTGTCATCGAACGCATACTCGCAAAAGAGGCGGGAGGCGTGGATCGACTTCTTGTCCGTGTTGGCCCAGAGCACTTTGAGGAGGCTGTTGGGGTCCGTGGACGCTTTGAGCGACAGCACGTTCTTCTTGTTGGGCATCGCAATCGTCTCGACGAGGAGGCAGTCGCGCACGTCGCTGAGCTCGACGTTGCTATAGCACATGAGCTCGTCGTACGCGACTTGGTGCAAGTTGATGTCGATCGCAAAGCTCGTCTGCGGCTCCATGTAGCCTTGGTTGGGCCGGACCTTGTAGCGCTGCGGCTGCGCCGTCTTGATCTTGAAGGCGACGCAGTGCGCCGACGTGTTCTGGAGCGTCACTTTGCCGGTTGGCTTCTTGCCCACGTCCAAGTGGTACAAGAGCGTTTGCGGCGAGAGGCTCACGAGACCGGTTGGCGTCGGCATCGACATTGCATAGTTCTTTTCAAACGCCCGCAAGAACGACTTCATCTTCTTGGGCGGCTGCTCGACGTGGCGCGCGTCGTACTCGGACTGGCGGATCCACGCTTCGTCCGGCATCTCGAGCGGGGTATGGTCGTCCGGTGTCTCCTTGAACGCAAAGGTCTTGAGGATCGCTTTCGGAAAGAAGCTGCGCCCGCTGCCTTGGCGCACGGGTTCGAGCTCGCCTGTCGACGAGTCGGGCACCGACTCGTGGGCGTCGTCGTCGGCCGTCGCATCGCCGGCGGCAGCGGGTTCGGGGAAGGTCAGAATCGAAAAGCCAGAATTGGCATCGTCGATCGTGTGGGCCTTGGACGACGGGCTCGACGGACCATCCTCGTCTGCGGTAGGCGCTTCGACAGCAATAATGGCCTCGGGGTCGGCGACCGGCGTTGTCGGCACCGGTGCCTCGTCCTTGTCGTTGCCATGGTCGTGGTCGTTGTCGTCGTTGTCGTCGTCGTCGGTCGTTTCTTGAAGGACGACGACGACAGGGCGCGTGGGAAGTGTGTCAATGTCGCCGGAGAGCGACACGGACGCCCGTGGTGACGACGGCGCCGGCGACAACGGCCCCATAAAGGACGCGAACGCGTTGTCGACCGTCATCGACGCCTCGCTCGTCATGTCATCGGCCACGTGCAGTGACGACCGCGGCGTATTCATGTTGATCGCAACCGCGACCACCGGCGATGCCATGATGTTGACGTCATGACGCGGTGACATGGACGCCGTCGGCATCGGTGCCCACATGACCGGTGCCGGCGGGTGCACGACGGGCGCGGCCACGACGGGCGGTGGCGGCACCAGCGACAACGACGGCTTCGGCTTGGCGGTCGTTGTCACTGCCACGGGCATGTACTTGGAGGCGAGAATGTCCATGTCATCGAGGCTAAAGCGGACGCTGCTCCGGCGCGGGCTCGCGCTCGCCTCGGCGATGGTCTCTGGCATCGGGAGGTACTCGGCGTGCGCGACTGTATCCCGGTTCGCGACCGTGCTACTGCGCATATCGTACTCGGTCGGCTTTTCAAAGTGCACGGGCAGCGGCTCCAAGGCGTCCTGCGTTTCTTCCAAAGCGTCGTCGTCCATCGGTGCCAAGAGGTCAATCTTGGTCGTCGCCGCCGGCTTGGGTTTGTCGCCGACGCTGGCCGACAGCTGCCGGCGCAACGGACTCGCGGATCGCAAGCGACTCGTGTCGACACTTGTCGCAAACGGTCGCTCGAGCGGCGGCGCGTTCGAGAGGTGGCTCGAAGTCGCGTCTTCGTCGTCGCCTTCCTTGACGCCCTCCAAGACGGCCGTCGACGGCCCCAATTCGCTCGGTGGCGCGTCCCCGGACGACGGCGGCATGTCATCAAACAGTGTTTCCCGAAAGTCGTCGATCGTGTTGCGCGGCAACAAGTGCTGGTTGAGCGACCGCTGGTACTGCAAATGCTCGAGCGGCGTCATGATGGGCCGCATCGGTGGCGCCCGCGTGAACGCTGTCTGGAACGACGCGCACTCGCTCACTTCGGACGCGCGGCCTTCGTCGGGCGTCGTGACGTCATCGTCCGTGTCATGGCGGCGCAAGGCCGGTGCGTCCGACGACCGGTCAATCGGCACGGGCGCCGTCACCTCGAGCGCAAACGACGTGACGTATTTGTGGACAAGAATCTTCTTGTTGGCGTCCGACGCGTGGTGCCAGAGGTCCTTGAGGTACTCGATCGTCTGGTCGTACGACGGCAAGGCCGTCATGGCCGCGATCTCGCTGAGCTCGAGCTCCATGCACTGGACGCGCACCTTGTATTGCGGCAGCGGCGACGCGTCGTGCGACCGCAGACGCTGCAAGAGCTCTTTATGCAGAGACGGCGCGAGCTCGAGGCGGACATTGGTCTTGTCCGGTCCGTCCAGCCAGCCTACTTTGAATGGCACGGCCTTGCACTTGAACTTGCTCTCAATCCGCACGGTGTACGCCACGACTTTGGAGCACCGGTTCTCGATCGAGACGTCGCAGGACCCGACGTTGGCGTCGTGGGCTGGCACGGTGAAAGGCAAGACGTCGGCGGCCGGCGTGATGGCCACGAGGAGGCCGGACCGGTCGGCCTTGACGCGCGACGGCACGACCTGCGACGGCAGCGGTCGCGCACTCGGCGTCTTTGGTGTCGGCGACGAAGCCTTCTTCGGGACAACCACAGAGGCGGGTAGCGGCAGCGGCGCCGAGTCGTCGATCGAGGTCAGAAAGTGGGCGTGGGACAGATTCGTCTCGGACGGCGGCGGGTCCACGGAGAAGGCTGACGTCTGCGAGAGGACGCTCGCGCCCGACTGCAGGAGCACGTGCGGCGTATGGCTCGTAAACTCGATTGTGGGTTCAAAGCGCATGATAAAGTTCTTGGACACAACGTCGCGTGGGCCGAGGGCTTTCCAGGCCGTCGCCCACGCGTGGTCTTTCGCCGCGCTCTTGTCCTTGCCGCGGAACGCCAGCGACTCGCGGCACGCGCCATCGCCCGACTCGGTCGACGGCGTCCCGCTTTGGATGAGGAGCCTATCGGTCACGACCGTCGCCTCTTGGCTATTTTGGCGAAGTGCAATCTCGTCGTAGAGCGCTTGCCGCAGCTCAATCTTGATCTGGATGGTCTCGGATGGTGCGAGCGTGCCTTTGCTGGGCTTGATAAGTACCGCTCCGGGTTGAGCGTCTTGACGCTAAAGATCGTTGGGCGGCGCGTGTGGAGGTTGCGCATGGTGACGTGGCGAGAATGCTTGATGCCATGGGTATCGAGGACGAAGACGACGAGGTCGGACGGCTCGAAGGCGACGCTCGAGTTGCAAGGCGCCTCAATGTCCAAGGCGACGACCTTGGTTCGGAGGCTCATCCTGCCACCGCCGCCGAAAAGAAATGGCGGCCGCCGGCCATCGCGATGTGATACGGTGCATTACACCACTTGGCGACGAGTTTTGTCCAATGGCCTTGCGCCAAAGTGTCTTTTCGCTTGAAAAACGACCGCCGATTGGCTAAAATCGCACCACGTACCATGCCACCTGCTCGCGTCATCCGGATACGAGACGAGGCATTCCCTTGGATTATCGGTTACCATCACTATAAATCGGAAAGCGTCGCAAACCGGGAATCGCCCTTGCGAAGGGCCGCGCGAGAAAACCTTGCTTTTTGTATGCGTGTTATTTTCACATGTGAAAAACGTGCGCCACATGACGTGGCAAATAGTCGTGGCGCGCGGGACAGGCTTCGTGACGCTCGTGCCACGGGCTTCAAGCGTTTGGCCGACTCGGTGCGGCAGGAGCCTCCCGTCCTAGCTATCACAAACTGTACTACTAGGCGAGGTTAGCGTCATCACACATGGCTACACTGCATTGTTGTAGGCGAACGAACCAGCGTGTTCAGCCAAGCGAGAGGCGGAGTTGGAGGATGGTGTGGCCGCCGCCGACTGGCGCGTCACACACGACGACGGGCCAGAAAGGTAGAACATGGTCCAACGAAGGTATTGTTAGCGCGCTTCCATCTCCGATCCATCTCGTCGGTCTCGACCTTGGCACGTGGGATTTGCACGGTGCAAGAAACACACACCACGCGTCGACCACGTGTTTTTCACATCGTTTTTTTCACGCTGTATTTCCCACCAATGGCGACGTGGCGCGGCCGTGGGTCATAGAATTCCAATCGAATTTGCACCGTGTTATATAATATGCATAGCTTGGTAACTGTATACAATAGAATAAAAAGGCAAAACGAGCCACGAAATCAATAAAATGAACCGGCCGCTGGCCTCTTGCCTCGGCAGTAGCAACAAAGCGGATTCGCAGCAGCAGCATGGCCGACTACTACGACGTCCTCGGCGTGCCCAAGACTGCGTCCGCGGACGAGATCAAGAAGGCCTACCGCAAGCTCGCCATCAAGTACCACCCAGGTACACCGCGCGCATCGCGCTGCCACGAGGCTCATGCATGCTGGTAGACAAGAACCCGGACAACCAAGATGAGGCCGAGAAGAAGTTCAAGGAGATTGGCGAGGTAGACGACGACAACAGCAATGATATCTGCATGTACAGCGTCTGATGCATGCGTCTAGGCCTACTCGGTGCTCTCGGACGAAGAGAAGCGCACGACGTACGACCGCTTTGGGAAGGCCGGCGTCAACGGCCAGTCCAATGGCGGTGGCATGCACCCGAACTTCAACGCGCAGAACGCCGAAGAGATCTTCCAAGCGTTCTTTGGTGGCCAGGACCCGTTCAACATGTTCTTCCAGCAAGGCGGCATGGGCGGCATGGGCGGCCAGCGCGTCCACGTGTCCAACTTTGGCGGCCCGGGCTTTGCGTTCCATTTTGGCGGTCCCGGCGGCATGCGTGGGCGCCACCCAATGCACCACGCCCGCCAGCGCCGCGAGCACGACGAGGCGCCACAACAGCAAGCCGTCGCGTCCGGCATGGGCGGCGGGAACCTCCTCCTCGTCTTCTTGCTGCTCTGGATGATGGGCGTGCCGTTGAGCTACCTCTGGGTGCTCTTTATGATCTACAGCTACTTTGGGTCGCAGCTCGGCTGGTCGTAAACCCACGTGTAGTATTTACTGTAGGATAGAGTTTTAGGTACATGCCAGAGTCGTAGAATCGTTTCCACACTCGCTGCTTGTCTTCGACCGCCTGTCTTTTCGTTGGTCCCCGACTCCGGTCCACAGCGCAAGAGACCTAATTGATGTGCAAAAGTCGTGTAAATTAGTTGATAGCGATATAGTCAAAGGCAGTCAGGGGTCTCGGACGCGCTAGGCGGCGTAGAGCTGGCGAAGCCGCTTCATGAGCTTGATCGGTGACGAGACCGACAAGAGGTTGATGACGGCCGCCGGCATGTAGCCGCCGAGGTCCATGTGCACAATCAGTGTCACCGAGCACGACGTCGGCGTCAGCGGACGAACAATGTACCCCGACACGTGCGTGTGCGCGCGCACGAAGTGCTTGTCGACAGGCACGCTATCATGCTCGACGCTCTTGGTGCCAATGACGATGGAGCCGTCGTCCAAATGCTGCTGACTCGTGACGACGAGGAAGTCGCGCGCCGTCGTCGGAAACACCGGCTTGGCCTGCACATACCGGATGGACGTTGATTCTTTAAGCGCCTCGATGACGCGGCAGTTGTCGGTCATCTCGTCAAAGATGTGCATCTGCGAGGCGTCGCTGAGCTTGGCCGCGAGGTCGTCGGCGGCGCAGTCGACGGTCGTCGTGGCCTTGATCGCGTTCCACGCCGAGCCGTCGACGATACCGCGGTCGATGGAGACGCCGTCGTTGTCCTTGACGTGGCTCCACGTCGTGCTCTTGTCGTCGCCCGAGTCCTTGGCGAGGATGTCCGAGATGCTTCTCGCGCCGAGCGCGAGGTAATCTTCGGGCGAGTTGTTGTTGATGTAGCTGCTCGAGCTGCTCGAGCTGCTGTTGCTGAGGCGCATGGTGACTGTGGTGGATGTGGTGAATTGATTAATGGAGACACGCTCAACGTCGTGGTGTTATTACGGGACGCGACTCCATGCTAGGACGAGATTGGCAGAGATTTCCGAGAGGTTGAGGACGTTTCAATCATCTGTCTCAACGGCCGCCATGGACCTCCACTAGGACGCATGACGAGAACCTCTAGTGTGCAGACCCGGGGTGGCAGAGCTAAGAGAACAAAGTGCAAAGTGGTCGTGGGTAGCGGTGTGGCTCGAATGAATCACAACAAACTAACACAAAAAGACCTGAATTGCAAATGCGTACTGCAACGACGAGCAACCCATGCTCCCGACCTCTTGCTCAATCACGCCAGCGATACTATGACCTTGGAGACGGGTAAGCTCCATAATTTGAGGCATTCGCGTAGACCCGCCCGTCCTGCACGAGCAACTTTAAACGTAATCTGCACTCTCTACTACAATAAACATCCTGGTTATGGTCCATGCGCGGATTGGAGATGCAGTCTCAGTGGACTTGTACCTCTAGTGCTTGGACAAAAATCTGCGCCAGCGTCCGATAGACGTTGTTATAAATGGGCTAGGCTATCGACGGCGCCATCTTGGTTGGTCTCATTCGTCGTGTGCTCGGACAGATCCCAGTACTGCTACGGACCCGGTACTGAGAGCAATCGTGAGCCACGAGCCGACGCAGTCGCACTTGATGTGCTGTCGTGTCAAACCGATGGATCCATCCGGATGTGGGCAGCATGTGATTGCCTCGGCCGTCGCCGGTTCCATGCATCGTGTATTGAAGCCAGCTCATAGCCCTCGGAGCGGCGCTGTCGGCGTCTCGGTGTCGGCGGAGACGCCGCCAATCTCGGCCCGCACCTGCTACCGCACTGGCATCAATGACATTGCACCTCACGCGCAGGTGGCACCGACGAAGCGCTCGCTCTCTCGTCCCACTCGTTACACGCGGCGCCTACAGTGTACACGACGGCCGCGCTGCGACAGTGTCATTTTCCGCATCCTTCTCATGCTCGCCGAACGCAGCCTGTGCCTCAGCGTCGATGACATCTTGAGCGCCGAGAACTTCCAGCTCACCGCGACGGGCGAGTCGCGCTACTCGCTCGACACGGTCGGATCCCTCGTCTCGGCCGACGTGCCGCCGCACAACCCGTACCGCGAGTCGCAGTCGTCGGCCGGGTCGGGCTGGAACACCAACGGCCTCGACGGCTTCGAGTGGACCACTGCGCTCACGCAGGACAACGTCTTCCACGTCCCGTCCGAAGACGTCTCGTCGACGTCGACTGCGTGGACAACGACGGCGTCCGCAACGGCCAAGAAGACGCCGGCGACGCTCATCTCGGTCTCGCCCATGGAGCTGCACTTTGACGCCAACTTGGCGCCCAAGCACACGCTTGAGATCGCGAATGTTTCGAGATCGCAGTCGATCCTCTTCAAGATCAAGACGCCATCGAAGTACCGGCAGCATTATGTCATTACGCCCAACAAGGGCGTCCTCCGGCCGTCGAGCGCCCTTACGATCTCGATTGAGATCCCCAACCACGAAGCCAAGCGGCTCATCCAGACCAACACGCGCCAATGCACCACAACGTGGGCCCACCCTGTGAAGGTCCAGCTGCTCAAGGTCCACGACGACGTCTACGACCAGCTCGAGTGCATGGAGTACGACGAGCAGCAGCAGCTGTACGCGACGTTGTGGGCGGCCGCGGATGCGACCACGGAGGCGTGGCGTCTCGACGAGAAGATGCTCACGTTCCACGTCAAGTGCACGCGCCTCCTCTTCCTCGAAGCCGGCGTCATGACGATCGCCTCGCCCCTCCACGTGACGGCCACCACGAACCAGTTTGAGACGTGCCTCCACAGCCTGCGCCTCTATAGCCTCGAGAGCTCGGCCATTATCTACTTGCACAACAAGGCATCGTCGCCGGTCGCATACAAGGTGCTCACAACGGCGCCGGCGCGGTACCGCATCTCGCCGTCCTTCCAGCTCGTGCCGCCGAAAGCCCGCGCGGAGCTTCGCATTTGCTTTACAAAAACCTTTCAGAGCTCGGCGCGCCATCTCGGCGGCGCCGTCCGCTTAAAAGACACGCTGCGCATCGAAGCCATCGTGCTCACGGGCTTGACGCCGTCCGTCGAAGTCGAGACGCGCCGCTCCAAGGACGATATCAAGCGCATCGTGCAGTCCATGTGGCCCACGTTCGACGCCGACGTCAAGAGCATGACATACATCTCGTGCATGGTCGACCTCGTCGTCGCGGCCGACTGAGACGAGGGCTCTTTGCTTCTGCAAGCATACGATAGTCCGTGGGTCGAACTAGTATGCAACATAAGTGTCGTCGTCGTCGTCGTCTCGTGGGTGCAATTGATCGAGGCATGCACGGTTGGGCGGGCCAAGGGCGGCTGGCTCCAGCGCAAGCGTACCGTACGCTACCACGCACCTGTGAACGCAATCGCTGTGCCATCGCCCGGCGCGCACGTGACTAACGATCGAAAGACCAACTGTTGGTGTGACCAGGATACCCAAGATCGCCTTTCTTGCGACGCCACGCACGAGTGCCACGTCACTGGACCGCAACGGTAGCCTCCTCGCGTGCAATCCACGGCCACTGCAAACGCTCGGGACAAATCCCACCAGATATCACAATGGTATTGATACCAGATATCCAAATGGTATCACCAGATATCCAAATGGGATCTGATCATATCAGAACGGGGTGCATCGCTCAGGCACCACCTCGCGTGCTCGCACAGCGCAGGCCGATTTTGTCCCCACGCTTGACCATGTAACGATGAGCTTGCTTGATTTGCGTTCCATCATTGCATCGCTATAGCCCCACGGACGACTGCACAGAGTCAGCTATTCGTGGTACCGTGCCAGGAGACCGAGGCCGCGAGGAAATCTTTGATAGCCGGGGTCCAAGACCCCGCAACGACGAGCCCGCTGTGGCGCCCACCAAAGCACACTTCTTCCTTGATTCGGGTCAGCCGAGTACAATTCGTGGTGTGGTCGTTGCGTTAGATGAAGACACGGCTGTCGTCTTCGACCATCGCCCCTTGCTTAGACACGAGGTTACGTCGCGTCACGTGACAGCAAACTCGAAGTCCATTGCTTCGATCTTCGAATTCAGGGTACCCTCATTCGAATTGGCGCGGAATCGCTGACGCCGACGAGATCTGGCAGCCAAGGACCTGCAGCGGCTTTATGCGTGTGCAACATGGGTCGTCGTGCAGGAAGGACCACCTGCGTATCGTGGAACGTTGTCGTTGTCGGATTAGATGAGTAATTCTGGGTGCTACAACGCGGGTGCCAACCACATCACAATCGCGATGGCGAGCGAGGTACTAGCGCACAACGTGCACGTCGTTGCAGCTATCGTCGCCCGCGGCGGCGACGACATTGGCGCCATCGAGCAGCTCCTTCGCGGCAACGTCGCCCTGCTCGAGACCCTCGCGACGGCCCGCGTGTCACGAAGAAAAAGCGCGATCCTGCAGCTCCACGACGCATATGCGGCACTTGCGTGGACCATGCGCTTGTTGCCACAGATGCCGCCGGCGCTGATTGCGGTGGTCGAGGACGGCGCGTCCTTGCTCGCGGGTCTTGTCGCCGCGCCAAGCGACCAGTCCGGGGAGTGCCAACCCCCAGGAAGACGATAGCATGACCCAAGAAGCCTCGTCGCCGGTGATCCGACTGGAGCTGGACCCGCCTGTCGTGCTGGCGCACCTCGACGCCAACTTGAGCCGGCAGCAGTCGTTCACGCTTCGCAACCCGTCGAACGATGTGTCGCTGACCTTCAAGCTGCGCACGCCCAAGGCGCTGTGGCGGCAGATCCTCGTGACGCCCAACACGGGGCGTCTCGGGCCGCACGAGTCGATCGCGATTGTCATCGAGCTCGCGGACGACGAAGTCGACCGGCTCACGTTTCGCAGTACCGAGTATTCGACGACGAAGCTCTGGACGCACAAGCTCTTGGTCGAAGCGCGCTCGGACGACGGGGTGTATGGTGCCAAGCAGATGGGGCGCTTTACTGTCAAGGCCACGCACCTCGGGCGGCTCTTGCCGCGCTTGCCAGCGCCGCGCCGCCTCTACCTGGCTTCGCGGCGGCTCGACTTCGCCTTTTGCATGGACGAAGAGACGCTGCAGTTCCACGCCTTTGGCAACACGTGCCTCTTTGATGTGCGCAACATGAGCAAGGGCGCGGCACTCGCCGTGAAATTCAAGACACTCTGTCCGACGCGGTACTCGATTGCGCCGCCGTTTCTCGTCTTGCCACCGGGCGGCGCCCGCACCATCACGATCGCGCTCACACGGAGTACACGCAACCGCTTGTACGTGTATGAGAAGAGTCATCTTCAGCTGCGCGACTGCCTCCGTGTCGAGAGCGTCCTCGTGCCCCACTACGCGACGGTCGCGGCCGAGGCCTCGCGCTGCCCAAACGAGCTCGCTAACGTCCTCGACCACGCGTGGCGCTTCGTCCGCAACGACGCCCTCCATGTCGAGTACATTCCATGCGCGTTTCGGTTTGAGATTGTACCGCCGCATTTGCTTCGTCGTCGCGGCGTGGGCTCAAGCCCGCGGCCACAGCCTTGTGAGGCGTTCTAGGACAGTTGAGGTTGCGGTCGCACTCGTATGTTTATTACAAAGTACAGAGTTGTGTCGCGGGGTCGCGGGAACTTCTGGACGAGTTACTACATTAGCTCTTGGGTGTTTGAGTGTGTGGAATTGAAAAATGATTTTGAATGAAAGAGAGTCGTCTGAGAAGAGGTTTTGGTAGGAATTGGGGTGTCGGTCGTACGCTCGCAGATCGCCACTCGCAACCTTGTTGGCTGCGAGAAAATCAAAACAGAGGTTGACGTCAGTTGAGGCGTCGCTACGTTCTGCCTCGTATCGCTGGCCTCGCCGACTGGCCATGGGAGGCTTGTGCTGAATTTGGGTTCGATTCTGGCGCGACACTTGGCCTTGCTTCTGACCACTGTGGTCGTGAGTAACTGGAGGGCGCTCTTCTGTGCATAAAGACGGCGCTTCATCGCCCGACGAACAAGGCCGACGACCTCAATTCGGCGGGTCATTGCTACTTCGCGCAAGTCATCCATCCAAGCGGGCGGTTGCCGTTGGGGCGAGCCGTTGCGGGCCAGAACGTTCGACGCTTGTCACGCTGCCACGTCACAGCGACTGATTTTCCGAAACCCTGCCAACAATGTTGGCGTCAGTCTTGGAAACGATGGGTCTTGTCCAGAGCCTGCCACGCGACGACGGACGCCAGGTGCACCCACTGGCCGCCTTCCCCGAGGCCTTCTGCGTCAAGCCCTCGTCCATCCAATACCCGAGCGTCGTCTGCAGCCCGAGCAAGCACGTCGCGCTAACGCTCGTGCCTGGCGCGTCGGCCATGGCGGTCGTCCACGTGACCAACCCAACCAAGTACCTCATTGCCTTGCACCTCTCAGCGTCGCACGATTTCTATACGATCCGGCCACCGTACACGTGCCTCCCGCCGGGCCGGACGATCGCGATTGCCATTACCGTCTCGGCCGCCGACTGCCTCCGCGTCCTCAATACGCCGGCGCCGCGCAAGCCGGATCTGCTCACACTCGCGACGGCGTCGTTCAAGGACGTGCCTGCCTATTTACACAGCCGGCTACAGACCGAGGTTGTTCAAGACGTCTGGCAGCAAATTCCGCCCGAGTACATTGCGACGACGACGCTCCATGCATCGTGCAGTCCGTGGACAACGGCGGCCGACGACGAGCCGTGAATCAAACTCTTATCTATCACCCAATACCCTAATATATATATGTATATATGTTGCATATTCGCCATCGGGTGGCTGGCGGCGCAAGCGGCCGATGAACCGCCACCCATGGCAGCATCGAGCAGGAACGTGTGCTGTACAGTAGTCAAGTTGTGGGCGGCGGGACGACGAGTGGGCCCCGACCGTTTACGATGTGGGAAGCGGAGGCGCGTTCTTCGGACCCTTGTTCGACCGTCGCCCCTAACCCCAATGTGCGTCAGCCTTCACATGACACACACAGGATGCCGCATCCTACCTGCCCACGACCGCCATTGCCATCTCCACGGCTGCCATTGCCATCTCCACGGCTGCCGTTGCCGTCTCCACGGCCGCCGTTGCCGCGAGGATTGCCGCCCTCACCACCGCCGCGGCCGCCTTCCGGCTTGGGCTTCTTTCCTCGGCCCGACCGGCTTCGCCCGCGACCACCACGACCGCCTTCGTCTGTCGGTGCAGGTGGCATCTCGAACGACATCGAGGCCGCATTCAACGACACGGGCAGCGGCGGTGGCAGCGGCGGGGCCGGCACGCTCACCGTCGGGCTGCCTTGGGCATGATGCGAAACATGCCTGGCTGGAGCTCCATCTTGGGCTCGTCGGCCACAGGCGCGCGGTCCTTGCGACGACGCTCGCGCTGCTTGCGTTGGCCTATGCACATCCATGCGATAACATCTTACTTACTGGGAAGGACGCACTACCATTTTTGGTCGTGTCTGCATTGGCGTTTGTCGCATCCACAACTTCGGTCGATATCGTCGTCTTCTTGGACTTGCCCTTCTACATACCGTCATCATGCCACGCGATGAGCATCCAAATGACGAGAGCGAGTGCATGTGGTCAGCGTACTACCTGTGCGGGCTTGTTGGTTTTCTGCAGGGGTTTTCCATTGCGCCCAAACGTTGTCGACGCTCCCCGCAGCTATGAGACACCCCACGTATGAGGATGGATGTCTTGTGCGTCATGAGGAATGAGTACCTTGGCTTTGCTGCGGCGCTCGTTCAGAAACTTGACGAGGGCGGGCACAGGCTTGGCCTCAGCGTCGTCGCCGTCGCCAACCATCGGCTCCGGCACCGTCGGGTTCTCGAGCTCCTCGAGAAAGACGACAAACTCAGGGTCGCGCTCGTACGTGTTGACCTTGTTGTCGCGGCGCCGCTTCTCGCGGGGCAGTTTTTGGTTCGGCGCGACCGCAGCCTCGAGCACGGCCGCGACGCCACTGCTGCTTTCGACGGCCTTGCCATTGAGCGCTGCGAGTACCTTGAGCAGCTCATCGGGGTCCTTTCGAAACTGCAGGTACAAGCGGGCGGGCATCGCGGGCATGCCATTCTTGGTCGGCTTGCCGGCCTCGAAGCGGTAGAAGGCCGGGCACGCCGCCTGGACCTCCGTGAGGCTGGGCTCGTAAGCGAGGCGTCGGCGTCGATGGGCGCCGGCAGCGGGTACCCGCAGAGACCGACGGCCTCGGCGCGGGTCGCGTCGAACGGGAGGTTGCGGACAATAAGCTTCTTCCAGCGCATCTTCTGCCTGCCGTTGAAAAGGGATTTGGCAGGCAAAATAGTGTGTAGCGCACACGATTTCCAGTCGTTCATGAAATGGTGTGTGGATCGTTTCTCTGTGGTTGACGGCAATTCAATTAGGATGGCGTCATACCATGCTCGCTCTATTCCCGCGTAGTACTGTATCGAAGCAACGAACGATAGATCAGTCGCGTCCAAGCTACTGCATCTCGCCGGGCGTCCTTCCATCGATCAGGCCAACGAGTAGCACAGCTCGGGATTCGCATCCCAAACATACACTATTTCATGTGACATCGATGGATCGTAGATGAACTTAACGCCACACAGTACTTCCGATACGGCACGTGCAAGCTTCGCATCCGAGCTTTGCCTGCGTAACCTGCGAATTACCGCATAAGGGCAATGTCAACCCTCTGATATTGCATACTTGATATTGCACTATGCGTTGTGGAAGACTTGGTGCAACGCGGAGGTTCTTTACACCAGCGATGCATCCTTGTTTATGAGCTGCCGCCGATGGCTGCGGCGCCACCGATACAAAGAAATGGCACCGCACCGACTCGCACCGACAGTATTTGCAGCAGGCGCCATCTGGCTTCTGGCGATCGCAAAACCGATTGCAAACTGTGTGTTTTTATACACTGCATTCGATGGGCGACACACCAAAGGGCATGGCTTTGCACGTCAACTCGCCACTGCCCATCCATCCCATGCGCGTCCACTGCAATTGCCTTATCCGAGACGCGCCGCCAGGACGCCATCTCCGGAGAACGGGCGGAAAGACGCTGCCGCCGCGACTGCGATATGCGCGCCGTACGCTTGCAAAACGCGAGACGACGCAATTCTGACATCCAAGTCGGCGCCGCGCGCTGGATGCGCCAACGCGTCGATTTGATTCGTCGACAGCTGGCTAGACACGCCTGTCCGACGTGGGCGGTGCCACTCTGTACTTGGCTAAGGGAATTCGCACGGACGGATCCCACGGCGCGTTGCGCACGCAGGTCACCTAGATCGCTTTGCCACCTGGTGGCTGGTGCGACGTTCGGTGGCATGGATACGCCGCGCACGAAATACGTTGCTTTGCCTGCCAATGCACCCAGACGCAGCGTCGCAGCAGCACTTTTCGATTTCCGTTGGACCCATCACACAAGACAAAATGGCCCCCAAAGTTGTGTCGGTCAACGACGTCATCCGCGCCATGTCCAAGGGCGACATCACCGTGACCAAGCCGACCGACCCGGCGCTCAAGAACTCGTCGTCGGCCTCGAACGCCGAGCTCGAGAAGGAGCTGCTCAACCACGGCATCCACGCCGGCAAGTCGGAGCGCAAGTACCAGGAGCTCGTGCTCGGCATGGTCAAGGACGACATGTTCTGGGTCCGCAACTACTCGCTGCACCCGAACGCGCACCGCGTCCGCGGCTGGATCCGCCGCCACGACCGGTTCCGCGCGTGCATGCGCGAAATGGTCAAGATGATTGCACGCATTCCTGACACGGCGTCGACCGCCCGCGCGCAGCTCGCGTACAACCTTGGCGCCAAGTTCAACGCGTTCTTGACCGAGCTGGACGACCACGGCAACTTTGAAGACGCCGAGCTCTTCAAGTACTTTATCGACAACATTGACGGCTGCTGGGAAGACTTTGAGGAGCTCGAGGCGCAGCACGCCGACCACTCGATGACCGACCAGATCGTGCATCGGCTCGAGAAGCTCATCGCGGCCCAAGGCAACGTGAGCCAGGCCGAGCTCGTCGAGCTCCAGTACAACTTTTACCTCTTTTACCGCGGGTCGCTTGCGCATCTGGCGCTCGAAGAAAAGATGATCTTGCAAAAGTGGCTCAACTTGACGCCGCAAGAGTACCGCCACTTCCGCTCGTACCTCTCGTGGAAGCACATTCTGACGTACTACAAGTTCTTCAAGCTCCTCTAAGGAGCGACGAGACGATGATATTAGAGTTAGGACCCTTATATATAATAGCCGTACAACGACAAGTTTTTGCGTGCACGCAGCAATCGAAGCTGCGGCCACAAACCAAAATCGACTTTCGCATCGTCTTCCAACGCAGCTCGCCAGGATGCTCGTCACCGCTCCACCTCTGAGTACGACAGCCAAAGCTACGACGATGCGCCAACTTGTTGGGGATCGGTGCGCATGCCACTCTTCAATGGCCACTATCTTGCACATCGCTCGCCGTGCGGCGTGCACGCGTTACCTACGATGCTTTTCCAATGCCACGCCAGTGTATGTGGCCAGCGGGCACTTGACCGCGCCGTTGATGCCAAGTCGCTGTTAGGTTCGGAACCGACCGTGTTGAATGCACGCACATGTCGGGAGGATTGAGTAGCCGCCAACGGATCGGTCGTCCAACACTTGTGGCAAAGTACTGTTCAAGTCGTGGACTGACGCGATCACCGGGCGTTGCACGGAGGTGGATGGGCGTTGGGTTGCAGAGCTATTTCTGGTCGTGTCCCACCAAACAAACGAGGTACCATGATCTCGACGGACATGCTCGTGCACGCGAGCAAGACGAGTGTCGCCAAGGACGAGTCGGCGGACCACTACCTCCGACGTCTCACGCACCTCACGCTCACCAACAAGAAGCTAACCGGCATTGCCAACCTGGAGCTTTGCCGGAATCTCAAGGTCGGCATCTTTGGAAAGCGATGCGACGACGACAACATCGTGGTCTCGTAGGTGCTGTATCTCTACGGCAATCGCATCCAAACGATCGAGAACCTCGCGTTCGCGTCGCAGCTGACGCAATTGCACCTTCAAGACAACCGCATCACGCGCATGGAAGGCCTCGATGCGCTCGTCAATCTCGAAAAACTGTACCTATGACGTGGCACAACCAGCGAGCGACCACGACCTTGCACTTGGTTCTAGGTGTCTCGAAGGCAACCAGATATGTCGGCTCGAAGGCCTCGAGCACTGCAGCAAGCTCACAGAGCTGCATTTGGCCAACCAGAATGTATCGACAACTGGCTTTGCCTTGGACGATGCCGCTTCGCTCGCGACGCTCAGCGTACGACACATCCTCCACCGTGAGTCCGCACGGACTGAGGTCGCTTGGGTAGCGTTGCCTGCGCGTGCTGAACCTTGCCAATTGCAATGTGCAACGCGCGGCACCGTTAGTGGCGCTTGGTCGTCTCGAACAGCTCAACCTCGCACGGAATGCCATCAGCGACATGGAAGTACATACTAGTACCACCTCGTTCATTGAAAACAGCGACACACAGGACGTCTTCGCCCTCGTCGGGGGCCTCCGCTGCCTTCGTGACCTGAATCTGACCAACAACCATGTCAACGCGACGCCCAAGTACCGGGAAAACACCATCATTTTTTCCGGCGCCCATTTGCGTACGAATTGCTATGCTCAAGCATGGAGGCGATCCTGCCCTTTAGAGGTGCTGGATACAAAGGACATTGACGCCAAGCAGCGGGCGATGATGCAGTCTCATCTGGCCTTCAAGCACAAGTACTACATCCATGTCTCTATCGATTACCGGCTCATGCACTTTACAGGAAACGCATGGAGCGTGGGAAGGGCCCGATCGACCCCGAGGTGACCATGTCCCTCAAGCCGACCGTGTCGATACCGATGAGCAAACGACTGGGCGGCTCGGGCTTTGATGTGCTCGGCAGCGCCATCTCGCGCCCCCGTAGCAACAACCACGACGACCACGACGACGGATTGTGAGGCTGCAGCGTCCAGCAGTCTCGACACGACGCAGAAAGACATGCATAACAAAGGAACAAGGGAAATGGAGTGTACAGATCGGTCGTCTATGCGACTTGCTTGGCAAACTTGGACGGGTACGGCTTCTCGAGGTACTCGGCGATGAGCACGGCGTTGAGCGCGGCGCCGCGGAGGAGCTGGTCGCCCGAAACGAAGAGGTCCAGGCCATGCTCTTCAAAGACGATGCTCTGGCGCACACGGCCGACTTCGATGTTGTACTTGGACGTGGCGTGGAGGGGCATCGGGTACTTGTTGGCCAATGGCTCGTCGACAACGTCGACACCGTCGGCTTGGCGCAGTAGCGCGCTAGTATGCAAACACAATCAGATGTCGTCATCGTCTGGACTCGTACAGGGCATCGGCGGGCGCGATCGGGCGCTTGGTCTGGATCGTGATCGCCTCCGAGTGCGCGCGCAAAATCGGGATGCGCACGGCCGTGCAGCTGATTTTCATGTCGAGTTCGTCAAAGATCTTGTTGGTCTCCCACGTCACCTTCATCTCTTCCTTCGTGTACCCGTTTGGCTGGAAGACGTCAATGTGCGGGATCACATTGAACGCCAGCGGGTGCGCAAACACCTTATGCGACGGCGGCGCGCCTGCGAGCGCGTCCTTGGTCGTGTTTAGCAGCTCGTCCATGCCCTCGACGCCGGCGCCGCTCGCGGCCTGGTACGTCGACACGATCATCTTTTGGATGCCATAGTGGCAGTGCAGCGGCCAGAGCGCCATGACTGCGATCGCCGTCGTGCAGTTGGGGTTCGCGATCAGCCGCTTCGCGCCAATGGACGCACCATTGATCTCGGGAATCACGAGCGGCACAGCCGGCTGCATGCGGAACGCCGACGAGTTGTCAATGACGACCGCGCCGCCGGGCGCCGCAATCGCCTCGGCGTGCTCCAGTGCGAACGAGCCAGACACCGCGAGGAAGACATAGTCCATGGCGCGCGCGGCCTCCACCGTGAAGAGCTGGACCGTGGACGGCCCAAACGGCGTCTCGACGACCTTGCCTGCCGAGCGCGCGGAGGCGAAGAGGTGCACGCTCGTGACTGCGAACTTGCGGTCGTGGAGGACTGCGAGGATCTCCTGCCCGACGGCGCCCGTAGCGCCCACAATACCAACCTAGTCGAGGTCCGTGAGCCGCCAGCCACGTTGGCCTGCATGTTACCTGGACCATCCTGCGTGCGAAAAATCGGAAAATGGGATCGCACGGCTTGAAGCAGCGCCATTTGTGATTGGGCCATCGGGTCCTGCTCGAGTATGATTGGACAAAAGTAGGTACGCATCTAATTCTTATGGCGCAAACTCGGCTCTTGTGGCCGCGCCGTCGACGGGAAGGCAGGATTGAATGGACAGGTGACGGCCTGCAGGCAGCCACGAGATGCCAGGTACAAGCAGACGCTGCAAGATCTCTGCATGCGAGATGCGCTTGGCGAAATGCAAGCATGCGCATCGACCCACCTGCATGTCGGAAGCAACTGGTGCCACCAAGACGCACGACGGGGAGCATGCAATCACTCAGTTCTTGGTTTCTTACCGCTCGCTGCGCCATTGACGACTGTGTATATAGATGGCATTTGGCGCGGTCATGGCAGTTCGCTATGTTCCAAGGGCGCCGCTTGGTTGCAGCACTCGAGTCTTCTTCGTCTTACATTACGTACTACCTAACCAGTACTAGTACACTACTGTTGGGGGTGGAAGACAAGACCCAGCGAGTGTGGCAATCCCGTTACCTGGACAAATGTACGCAGCTACTCGTCGGGACATGGAGCGTGTAGTGAGCTCATGTAGATGGGATTGCTTGGGTGGCGATGCCTCGGGTGGTCGAGCGCAAGTTGGTGTGCAGCAGTGAGTACGCGCGGCCGTTGCTGCTGTCGGTCCGCTGTGACTGTGACGTAATGGCACGCCGACGTCGGACTGCCATGTTCCGACGCTACACCCACGCGATGGTGGCCCGTTCCGTTACCTCTGCACTCTTCGCAGCGCAAGTTCCTCGTGGTTGCACACGCGGCGCCCGGTGCCACATCCAAGTGCACTCACTCGCTACCGAGCGCCGTCATCTCTGGGTGCGGCTAGACGACGCAAAGAGCCGACTAATACAAGCAACGTCAAGTCGTTTCTTCGGCGCGGCACGGCGACGGGACGCATGAGATGGCCGTGCCATGGACACGGATGCGGCAGTGCACCTGGATGTCGGCCCTTCTTTTTGCGCGGCGAGCCGGATATACAGCGCGCTGCGTATCTACCCACGGCCGTCGCTTGCTGGCGGACATTGGCTGGCGGATGCATGGTTCGACGGCAATGACTGCTTGGATGATGATGGTGGCGCCACGTTTTCTTATGCAGGATTCGTCGACACCAATTGGGTAATACGGTTTGCACAACTTCAACAAAGTAATAGTGTGCAAGCGAACCGACGCGATGTCTTGGGTGTTGCTCGACGCCGTACGTACAAGTATGTACACGCTGGGTTGCACATTACAAGTGCCTTTGCCATCTTGTGCGTACTGGGACTCGTCGCCGTGGTCTTTCGAGGTCATCGTCTCGGACCCATGGCTAGCTGCCTGACAAGATACCGAAATAGTGTGAGTTTTTATTGGTGTGGACGATAAAAATACAATTCGATGCTGCGCAAACTGAAACGATAATCTCAAATAGAATGCGCTTCCTTACAAAACACAAGCTACAATAAAAATGATAATAAAATATCCACTTTGCTGCCGCAACACGTTGACAAGACAAAGCGTCGACCGATGGCCGGCGAGGATCGGACCGCCTTTGTCGAGGGACGAAGCATGGCCTTGGTCGACTTGGCCTCATGGAACCACCTCTGCTCCATGGTGCTCAACGTCTATGGCCATGCGGCCGTCGTCCAATGGCTCGCCGCCATGAGCCTTGCGGTGCTGTACCTCTACGTGCAAGGCCATGCGATCGTCGACTTGAGCGTCTACGATGCTGTCGTCGTCGACCACGCGATCGCCGGTCTTGGCCTCTCATTTCCGATCGGCTACGTCGTTTTGCTCAATCTCTACTACTCGGACGTGCATGACGCGGTCGGCGCCGCGCTCCTCCTCTTGCGCGTCACGTCGTGCTGCATCATGGGCGTCGCATTGACCATCTTCCTCGCCGAGTACTTTACGCGCCGGATTCTCATCTCGCTTGTCCTCTTCGGCTACGGCGCGTGGGGCTTCTTCTACGCGTGGAGTGTGCCCATCTGGCGCTGGTACATGTACGACGTGTGCGAGCACGGCCTCATTGCATACCTTCCGGAAAGCCTCCAGACGATGCTGCTCCAGACGACGCTGCTCGAGTGGCTCACCGACACATCGTTCTTTGACAGCATGCAAAAGTACGTGCCGTTCCTGATGCCACTCTCGCTCGCCGAGCAGCAGCGCGTGGTGCGGAGTCTACCCGCCGACGACCAAGCGCGGCTGCTCAAACCTGGTCTCCTCCACCTCCTCCCTGACGCGGTGCAAGAGACGTTGTTGCCCGAGACGCCATTGGAACGCAACGACGAGATGGTCGTGCTACGCCGGCGGCCGTCGTCGGCCATTGTCGCCCAGT
>NW_012156431.1:99624-102167 GCF_000151545.1 Saprolegnia parasitica CBS 223.65
CCGCCGCCACGAATACTCCACCCAAGGACGACCCAACGATCCTCGCCGACTTGATCCACGCGCGTGTTGCCTCGTACGCTGCTCTTGTATGCAATGGCCTCATGCGCCCGTGCTTGTCGTAGAACGATCCAGCAAGTGGTCGCACTGCCGTCGCCCAAGCTGGTGAACCGGACGGCGGCGATCTCGTCCTGCCTCTTTGTCTTCCAGGTATCCGAACCGACGCTGCACAGACGCTCACGCTCGTTCGTAGCTCACGCGGTCGGCCAAGGCGCGCGCGCAGTTTTTCATTCTTTGCCGCGTCGCACTGCTCTCCGTGCTCGGGACGGTGGCGTGCGCGTCTCTGTCGGTGCGCTGCCTCCAGCTCATTGCCGCCTTGCCCCGGTCGTCCCAGCGCTACCTCCAATACGCCCAGCAACTCTTGCTGCAACAGCCGTCGTCCGTGCTCCGGCTACGCCACACCAAGGACGGCGACGACGAGGCCAAGCATCGATCGCGCTGGGCCACCGTGTCCAAGTCGGTCCTTGCCGCTGTCGCCATTGGCTACGGGCTTCGCAAGCTCCAGCGCTAGACCGTAATATTCGGGCCGTAGAGATGCCACTTGGTCAATTCTTCCGTGGCGACAGCATGGCCTGCTGGCCTCATCTAGCCCATCCCATGCACATGTTGATATGGACCAGGTGTGCCAATGCTGCTAGCCGATCCCCGTGGCCGATCGTCCACGAGGACGGCCGTTGCGCACATGGTTGAGAAGAATCTTTCGCAAGTATTTTCACATGGTCCGCAATTTGACGAAATATTCTCAATTAGTCCGCAACTTGTAAGACCAATATGTTCACTTGGTCCGCAAGCCACCATTCTACCAGCACTCTGACACCCCAGCACGCCAGAAGCCCACGACCACATGCCCTTACTTGCCCCTTACTCCCTTGCTTACCCTACCTCCCCTTACCATCGCCAACCATCCTCAAGACCTCAACACTGCGCTGCCCAAGTCACTCCCTCAACAAATGGGGTTAGATTAGAGCATCTCCTGGACCGTTTGTGCTGTCTAATCAAAAGACTTGCGGACCAAGTTGCGGACCAATTGAGCCAAATTCAAGACCTATTGAAAAATACTCATCTTTCGCGGCAATCCGGATACGATCTCTCGACCTTCGAATCCGGATGCGGGCACGACAATCATTCCCGACATCGTGTGCTGGAGCGACGATGGCCGCCGACATGGCCGTGACCGAGGTCGAGACCGCGATCACGCGGCTCGGACGCATCACAAGCGACATCAAGACCAAGACGTCGCTCTTTAAGACGCCGCAGGACACGCGCGCCAACCACGACCAGCTCAATGCGCTCGCAAAGGAAGGCAACGACTCGGTGCAGATGCTGCGCAAGCAGCTACAGAGCCTCTCAAGCGCCACGTCGACCGCCAACAAGAGCGCCGTGCGCAAGCTCTCCAAGGGCTTTCAGGCGCAGGTGACCGCATTTGAGCAGGCGTGCAGCAGCATGGTCGCGTCCGAACAGTCGGCGGTCGAGCTCATTCGGAGAACGTCCACGAAACTGGATGCGTCCACGCAAGGCAGCCTCGCGTGCAACGAAGACCAGCTCTACGCGCAAGCCCAAGTGAGCGTCTACAACGAAGATGGTACGAGACGCCATCGAGGTCGAGGTGCGATCGCATGTAGATCTCGTGCGGCGCGAAGAAGACATCATCAAGATCAACCACCAGCTGCGCGAGATCAAGGCCGCGTACGAAGAAGTGGGCGGTCTTCTCGAAGACCAAAAAGACGTTGTGAGTACGGCCACTGACATTTGATTGCTCACGACGGTGCTAAGCTGGGCGAATGCTGTAGTTGAAATCGCCAACAACACCGAGAACGCCCGGGAGAACGCGCGCGACGGCCTTGAGAACGTCCAACAAGCTGATAAGAAGACAGGGTACTGCACGTGCACGTGCTGCTATCTGTGCACGATCATGTGATCGGAGGCGACGGGCTGCTGTGCATTTGCATCTTCTTCCCCAATAAACAAAATCAAACCTTTGAGGACTACTGCAGCGATGCGCCGAGGAGGATGACCTAGACGCCGCTGTCGCATAAGTCTACGCGCCACCTGCGTACATGGGCTTGCAATGCGTCGACGTGTAGGGACAGCAGCCGACATCCATTGGTCGGCGTGGTGTCGGTCCTGTCGACGACGACGGTTCAAGATCCACGGCGTGTTTTTACCCAATAAACGCATTTAACGCACATCGTCGTCCTCGGTTTCGACGGCGTCTTTTTCGATATGGGGTGTTTAAACAGGTGGTAATCTACAACACGCTTGGAACAAGCCGGACGATGGACCTCGAGACAGCGCCCGCGATCGACAAGGCCTCGCCCGAGGGCGACAGCCTCGTGCGCAAGGTGCTCACGCAGTCCATGCACCTCACGCACGACGAGAACAACGCGTCCATCTCCGACGCGAGCACGTACTCGCCGCAGGCGCCGTGGACGCCCAAGTCGCTCGGTCGGGCCAAGAGCGCAATCATCTACCGCGTACGTCGCCTA
>NW_012156431.1:102267-103051 GCF_000151545.1 Saprolegnia parasitica CBS 223.65
CTCAACGACAATCTCATGTTCCTCGAGCGCAATATCTTCTTCTTCCGCGAATGGCACATGCGGTTCGTCTCGCTCCAGGACGACCACATCCTCATCTACTCGTGCCGGGAAAAATGGGAGCAAGGCGACCCGCCCGACAAGGTGCCATATCGTCTTCCGAATCGCCGTCACAGTAGAGCGCACACTAGGTCGTGCGGCTGAACCCGACCATGTTCCTCAGCCACATGCGCGTCGACGTCGAGGAGGGCCACTCGTCCTACGCTGGCGAGACGACGCGCCTCTTCCGGCGCAAGCTCCTCGAGACCGACGAGCTCGATGAGGTGACGATACATCCATCCTGTATTCCATCGATCGTCGCCCTTACCATTGATCTAGTGGATCAACGACGAGTTGCGCCAAGGGCTCGTCGTCGATGCGACGGGCAGCAACGTCAACGCGACGTTCAGCAACAACCCCGAGGCCAGCGCGCGCACGGTGCTCGAGTTTGCGACGACCAACCAGAGCACGTTCGAGCTCTGGTCCAAGGTCATTCGCCGCGCGCTACAGAGCCAGAAAGAGTCGACGTCGCCCACGCCGAGCAACAACAATGGTCGTCGCCGCACGTCGTCGTCGTTCTCGGACGACGCAGGGAATGACGCGCCGCGGCGAGGCGCCTCCGATTGGATCTCGCCGGGCCACGACTGCCGCGTCACGCTGCATCAAAGCGAAGTCTGGTGCAACCGCGTCACGGGCTCCACCGAGACGGACAAGGCCGAGTCCGAGTTCCGACGCATTGTCGCGATGG
>NW_012156431.1:103151-116933 GCF_000151545.1 Saprolegnia parasitica CBS 223.65
CCACGAGCTCTTTGCGGCCAACAGCCGGCGCGAGATCGAGTCCGGGACCGCGCCCCTCGGCACCGAGGCCGCCTTGTCGCCGGACGTGCTGCACTTCTTCGCCGACCACCTCAAGCGCAAGTACGCGGTGTTTCTGATCCTGGCGCTCGCGCATGGCATTGCGGAAGAGTACATCCGAGAGGCGCATGAGCGCATGTGTGCCGAGAACGAAGCGACGTTTGCAGGCGTCGGCGCGGGCACCGGCGACGAACTCCAGGAGGTGCGCGATGGCCAATATGGGTTTGCCGACGACGCGTCGATCGACTTGTACGACAAGTACCGCACCGCGGCGCTCAACTACTACCGCATGAATTACGGCGACCCGTCCGCGGCCGAGGAGGAGGACGCGATCATGCACCTGCCCGTGATGCTCCACGTCGCCCTCATTCGGCAGGAGCGCGACGAAGCGTCGGCGCTGCTCGAGATCCTCCAGACCGTCAAGCGCCGCCTTTTAGAGCACACGGCGTCCGAGGCCGCGTCCAACAACGAATCGACGACGTGACAGGATTTAGTCGGGATCGCAATAAGATATAGCCAAGATGTTGCTCTTATAACGTCTCAGTGGTGGTCGTACAGGAAATGAACAGTGCAAGAAAGGAAACAGGGTTTGTACGTGGAGCGCTGGCCATGGCGTCGAGACGGGCGTGCTACTCCGAGCTTGTGGGGGCGGGATCTCGCGTTGCTGTAAAAAGAGAAAAAGGACAGGCACCGAGAGTAAGGAGACAAGTGTCGTCTCCGGTCAGAAATATATATTTTCTTTGGTTGCTGCAAAGTGCCTTATACCCAGAAAACTCACCACGTACCATACATAATTTTGGACCCCACTTCGATCCTCGCTGCGCGCCTTCTTTTTGGGCACACGTTGAGGACAAAAATTACATTTGGATACGGAGACCACAAGGAGATGAGCGCCAAACCAGTACTGCTTTGCTTTACTCGATACTAACGCGTGTATTAACCCACTCTCCTGGCTACGAAGACGCTTGCTTGGGCTCGACGGCGGTCATCTGTGTACGTGTGCACTCGATTTTATTTCCGGACGGGTGATGTTGGCACCGTATTAACTTTTTCGCGTTGGAGAGCCGCCAAGTCAGTAATGCGTTAGTATCGAGTAAAGCAAAGCAGTACTGGTTTGGCGCTTATCTCCTTGTGGTCTCCGTATCCAAATGTAATTTTTGTCCTCAACGTGTGCCCAAAAAGAAGGCGCGCAGCGAGGATCGAAGTGGGGTCCAAAATTATGTATGGTACTTGGTCAGTTTCGTTTAACCCAGGCACTATGCAGCAACCGAAGAAACGAATGTCCTATAAGCACTCTCATCGCGGTGCCTGTACTTTTTCTCTTTTTGTAGCAACCCGAGACCCCCGGCCCTTTCAACATTATAGAAGCTCTGACAAAGACATAACACTTGTCCAAAGCTCAACTCGAGAAAATTATTTCCTATGCTCACGTGCACCGCCACACAAAACAGAGACTGCCCACGCAGACAGTTGAACATTACGATATCGCATGCATGCTTCCTCCAGCGACCTCGTTGGCAGCGATCTGCACGTGCAGGTCTTGCACGAGCCGGCGAAAGCCAGGGTCGTACATGAACATCGACGCCATCTCGTCCAGCGACGGCGGGTCAGCCTCGTTGTCGGTGGTGGCAGGCATGGCCGCAGCGGCGGGCAGCAGGCGGCAGTCGGGAAACCGGATGCGGAGCTGGTCGGTGCATGCGTCGACGCCGACGCTGTCTGCGAAGCGAACGCTACACACAGACGACTGTCGCGACACGGACGACGATGCTGATGAGGAGGGTACGTTGTCTCGTGGGCGTTGGGGAGGTAAAGCCGGAGGAGCCGTCGCTTCTGCACGAGATGGTCGGGCGCGGGCAGGCGCTGGCCCGCGATGGCCACGCCGTCCGCGTCGATGCGCAAAAGCACCTTCTTCCGGAGCACTTGCAGCCCGCTCGGGCCATGCTGGACGAGCTGGATGCGGAAGGTCGACGACTTTTCCATGGCAGCGTCAAGAAGGCGATTGGCAGAAATGGGCCGCGAATCTTTGGCACACGCGAATGAAACGTCATGAAATTCTGTCTTTTGCGCCAATGGCCGCGATGCACCAAGGAAGATCGCCAGGAGGAGAGCGCATGAAGCTACTTCGTTCGCTGCACGATCACACGCCCCATGCCCCATGGACGAACGGTGCCCAACTTCAAGCAGACGTAATTTGGCGGCAGCGAGCACCACATGCTGCCACGTACGCCCATGTGTAACCTTTATACTTTATAAGCAATTGCAGCTTGGCCCTCTAAAGGCGAGGCGACGAACTCGAAATGACAGCCCTCGAGACGAGACGCGCTCGAGCGTCAAAGTCTGGCCGGCTCGTCGTCGACGCAGTGAAGTAGCTTGGGTGCGCAATCATCAGATGCCAACCGCGACCGCTGACCAGATCCAGGTGCACTGCGATTACCAGACGCGATCAAGACCTGCGCGACTACAACAGCCCTTGCCATGGGTATTAGCAGGCGTGACTATTCCCGTCATCATCAACGGCGCGACTGCCAGTGCCGGCTCGTGAGTATATAAATATTGGATGGTGGCGTCCAATATATTGACATGAAATATTCTACCATTGCGTTGCCATGGCGTTTTCGAATCTGTTCCTGTGCATTTTATTTTATAGGATATCAATTCAATTGCAATTTTTATTAATATGGCGGCCGGAGGTCTGGTCGGAGATCAAATGGTATGCTAAAAGGTGGCATATAGTGTACGATGTATGGTGCATAGATCCTGCACCGTCCGCAATTGAAGCACGACGTCGCATTGGGCGCTGCAGCTGCCGACGAGACGCTCGCGATCCGCGAGGATCCGTTGCAAGCGATTGAGCAATGCAGACGCCGCGACTGCCTGCTGGTAAGTAGGCGGTAAAAGTCCCCGTGTCAAAATCTCTCTGCTCGGCGCTGAAACATTTTCCCGTAAAATGGTCAACGCGGCGGGAAAGCTGCAAAAATCGTGGATCTCGCGTACTAGTATTACCGACGAGTGTCTCTCACCTTTTGTGGGCTCTTGGTAATAATTCCTGGTCCTGGGCACCATGGTGTCGCATGCCCATCGCGTCTCTCCATCGATGTCGATCGTGTACGGTATGCGAGCGTACACTATTTGCGTCGCGATGGCATATTATATTGGCCATCGGCCGTTGAAAAACGATCAAATTAATATTCCTCGAAAGAGGCCAGTTTGAAAGTATTACGCACGCTATACAAACGCCAAGAGAAATAAAATAAAGTCGGGTAGGTGTCGCACCTATACGACTCGAAGGTAGGAGACCGGGCCACTTCCGGATCCTCCGACTCCAGAGACGAGCAGCAGCAGCATGGGCGGGTCCGCAGCCGCGCGCAGCTCCGAGATGGAGCTTGGCACCGAGTCCATCTCGATGGGACTACACTCGTTCGAAGACATCATGGACACGGACTGGGAAGGCTACATCTGGAAGCAAGGCCATGTCGTGCGCAACTGGCGCAACCGATATGCAGTCCTCTCGGGCACGTGCTTCACCTACTACGCCTCCAAGGAGGCCGCGTCCGCGGACCTTGAAAAGTACAAGGGCCGCGTGACCGTCACCGGCGCCAAGAAGGACCCGAGCCGCAGCAATGGCTTTGTCGTAACGACCTCGATCGACAAGCTCTTTACCATGTACACCAAGACGCCGATCGAGACCGAGCTCTGGATCCGCATGATTGAAAAGGCCGTTCAGAACGAATACATGCACTCGACGCTGCTGCCGCCAGCGATGCCCGACACGGTCGGCGAACTCTCGGCCACGCAGCCGCTGCCGTCGTCGCTCATGACGCTTACCGGCAACAATTTGAGCTTGAGCTTCAACGGCCGCACGAGCAACACGGCGATGAACGCGTCGCAGGCTGGAAGGCTCTCGCTCGGCAGCGCGCTGCCGTACAATGGCCGCCTCTCGGTGAGTACCGCGAGCTTCAGCGCGGCCATGGCGCCGCCGTCGATCCGGTCGTCGATCGACTGGAAGAATCGGAACGTGTCGACGACGACCCACTTTTACAACCTCTGGTCGACGTGCATCTCCAACTACGAGCGCAAGATGCAGGAGCCAAGCACGCTCTGCAACGAGCTCCTCGCGCTCTTCCCGCTCTGCTCGATGGACGTGGTCGCGAGCCTGCACTTCCCCGTCCCATTCATGCCGTCGTCGGTCTTCTATGGCCGCGAAGGCCTTGTCGACATGATGTTTGGCCTCGCGCAGTGCGTCTCGATCGCCGACATGAGTGTCCACCGCGTGCTCCTGAGCTCGCGCCCGAACGTCATCCTCGCGTCTGGCCGGAGCAAGCTCACGAACCGCCACCTGAAGAAGACGTTCGACTGCGAATGGAAGGACGAAGTCACCTTGTCGCCGGGCGGCCGCGTGCTCAGCGTCAAGATGTACATGGAGGTCGATCCGCAAGCGTTCTTCACGTCCGACTCAGACGAACGCGTCTCGCGCCTCAAGCAGAGTCTCCGCGCGACCGCGACCAAGCGCGTCTTGTCGCTTTCCATGCAGCACTTTACCGTCAAAAAGGTGCTCGGCCAAGGCACGTTTGGCACGGTATCGAGTCGTATCAATGTATCAAGACGCTCATGGATTCGTAGGTTGTTCTCACGGAGCGCAAGACGACGGGCGAGATCTTTGCCATCAAGATCCTCGACAAGAACTCGATGTCGACGTACGACAAGGTCCGGACGCGCACGGAAATGCGCATCCTCCGCGACGTGTACCACCCGTTCATTGCGCCGCTGCGGTACGCGAAGCTTTTTGTATCAATCTATCAAGATCTTGATGGCCGCGGTAGGTTTTCGTTTCAGAGCAACTCGCGCGTCTTTCTGGGCATGGAGTACTACCCTGGTGGCAGTCTCTACGTGCACATGAACAAGTTTTCGGAAGACGGCGACCAGCGCATCAAGCTGCCAATTGACATGGCGCGGATCAAGTTTTACGCCGCGCAGCTGGTCCTCGCCTTGTGCCACTTGCACGCGTGCGACATTGTGTACCGCGACCTCAAGCCCGACAACATTATGCTCGACAAGGACGGCAACGTGGCGCTGGTCGATTTCGGCCTGAGCAAGACCAACGTCCGGTCGCTCGAGGGCGCGCGGACGATGGCGGGGTCGCCGGCGTACACGGCGCCCGAGCTCCTCAAGCCCAAGCGCAACCGTGAGTACGGCAAGGCGGTCGATTGGTGGTGCCTCGGGATCCTCTTGTACGAGATGATGTTTGCCCGCCGGCCGTTCCACCACCCGAACGTCTCGGTGCTCTACCGGCTCATTGACAAGGACCCGGTCAAGTTTCCGAGTCGCCTCCCGATCGCGCACGAGGCCAAGTCGCTCATTGTGGGCCTCTTGGAGAAAGACCCGACGAAGCGCCTCGGCGCCCACCACGCGTCGGACATTCTCGTGCATCCGTTCTTCAAGGGCGTGGCGTGGGACCAGGTGCTCAAGAAGAAGATTACGCCGCCGTGGAAGCCTGACACGAGCAAGGAGCTGCCAACGTCGCGCCGCACCAACACGGACCTCGGGCGCATCGTCCAGAGCAAGACGCCGGCGGCGACCGCGTCGAGCTTCTTCAACATTTTTGGCTGGCGACCGATGGAGACGCTGGCGCGCCGCCAAGAGAAGCTCCAGGCGCAGCAGCAGAGCATGCAAAACGCTTTGGCCACTTTAGCTACGTCTGCGACTCGACGCCGTCGTTCCTTGTCGACGAAGACGAGATGCTCGACTCTGCGTTTAGCGGCCGGCGAAGCGTTCAACTCGAAGCGCTCGCGATCGAAGCATGATCGACTCGTACAACCTCACTTTTCCTATTGAATCGCGTCCATAATCATCCACCTTATCGTTATTGTACAATATCATGTTCCGTTTCAAAGACAACATGGTACCAGAATGACAGCCTTGGCGTGGGAGGTGACCACGCCTCGTAGACCTTGACCGTCGCCGGGAGAGCCGCAGCACGAACACACGTCCAGCAAGAAAAGTGCAATGTACTACCAAGCAGGAGACGTCCTTCTCACTGACGCCGACGTACTCGGCTCGCGTTCGAGAAGGCACGTGCGAGTGGAGCTCCAGAGCGCGCCATATCGTTTCGAGCTGGTTTTGGATTGGGCAAAAAACAGTGTATTTTTCAACATTTTCTGTTTCGATTGCAGAGTATGCCATGTAGTGCACCCAAGTCGATGCGTGCCAGTTGCTTCGGCTACAACCTAGTACACGAGTTGTAGATGTCTACTATCGTGTAATATGGTTTACAAGGACGCGAGGTAGGCTTCGATCGCAAACACAAAGGGCTGCACGCCCCAATTGATCGACACGTGCGCGTCAAGGGCGTGGATCGAGACCGCGCCCGCGACGTCATCGCCCTCCAAGACGCACGGCGCCTCTCCGAGGAGCACGCCGTTGAGTGTAAAGAAGACAGTCGCAAGGCTTGGGACATGGCCGACGCCAACGACGTCGCCGGCATCGGCGCTAAAGAGGCGGTCGGACCAGTGCGCAAAGGCACCCGGAGACTCGACCATGGCGCTTCCATCGTGGTAGACGAGGCCGGGGCCGTGCGTGTGGTAGCCCACCGAGTGCGGATGCCACCCGACGTGCGCGTCCGAGCCAAAGCCGTAGGCGCGCAGGTCGCGGAGCGAGACCATGCCGGCGCTCACGTACGTGGTCGTGCGGACTTCAAAATACGTGGCGCCGTCCTGGCAGAGCGCGGGCAGTGGCGGCAGCGGCCCCGACGAGCGCACCGAGTCGACGGTTCCGCGGTCAAAGCTGCGCAGCATCGAGTTGTTGAGGACAGTGAGACTGTAGGTATCGGGATCGAGCGTCGTCTTGGCACGCGTCGAGACGGGCACGCGGAGGGCCTTGCGCCGGCCATGGAGGCCGCGGATGTCGCGCCATGTGCACGCCGTGTACGTCCGAGGCAGGTCGTGGCCCCACGTCCGCGCATGCGCCGCCATCCACAGCACCGGGCTCTCGGCGACGACCCGGAAGTAGCGGCAGACGAGGCGCGCCTGCAAGAGCGACGCGACGTCCATGCATTCAAAGATGAGCTGCCACACGTGGTCGTCGAGGCGCTCCTCGACCCACTGGACGATCTGCGGCGCCGCTTCCGTCTGCGCCTTGGCCGCGGCCTTGCGCTGGCTCTTGGTCTGCTTCTTGCCCTTGATCGGGATGTTCATGATCATGGCCGGGCGGCTGGCTGGCCGCCGGTCCCGCGACGCAACCGTCGCGTACATGGCCGAGCAAGTCCTGGGACCAATTGATGTCTAGAGTCCTAATTGAAGCACAAAATAGGATGTGGCAGCGTCGAAATTCGGACATGAGAAGCCTAGTGAAGACCACTGCTGATGGCGCTTGCAGAAGAAGAGGGGACGCTCCTCAAAGCGGCGTGGCGTACGAAGCCAAGCAAGCGTTCGCATCATGCAAGCGCAGGAGTGTGAGGAAGGTCCAGCGCATCCAAGATGGGAGTGCTGACGAGGCCCATTGTACATATTTGCCGTCGCCAACTTGAAATTGTATCAAATCGATCTGGTCTCGTTGGTGATCATTGGGTGATTTGTAGACAGAAGTCTGGAAGGTATCAAAGCAGCGCAGCCGCAGGTTGCCACATGTCGTTCGATTGGCTCAGAGGTTGATACTATTGGGCAATTCAGCGAAAATTATTGGAATTAAACGTGCTTTTTGTAATCACGAGTTGATACATTGAGTTAAAGGCGAGCAGCCCGCGTTTGCTTGTTGGCGTTTTTTATCATTCACCAATTCGCCCGGCCCCGAGCAGACGAGTGACGACAAGCATGGCTGCACGTTCGACGACTTTTGCCATGACGAGCAAGAGACCCTCCAAGAAACATGCCAAGAAAGGTTCCTTCAAGCCGAAGAAGACGACTCTCACGACGTCGAAGAAGAAGAACGAAAAGTGCACGTGGACGCCGAACGAGGTACGAAGTCTTTCGCCGGGCCGTCCCTTGCGTCAATGCATGTTTCGTGTCTAGGACTTGGTTGTCATGCTCACGGACACGAATACAAAGACATGGACCGAGGTCGCCAAGCTGTTGCCGGGCCGCGATCCCCATGACTGCCGTCAACGCTTTCATAGCCTCCGAGCGGGGAAAAAGGGTCGCTGGAGCGAGCTCGAAGCGGCCTGGCTTTGCTACGCGATGTACATCACGCAACACGTGCCTCACCACGGACGGTGGCTCCTAGTCGCCCGCATCGTGGGCACCCGGAGGTAGTATCTTCAACGATGGACGCGCGGGATTTTCAGCCTGTGTTGTAGCTACAGACAAGCTGTGCCCAAGTGGGCGGCTATGGAGGCGAAGGGGACGGCAGTTGTGCTGACGTCGAAGCCGGCCGAGGCAACCGAAGACCAAGAGGCGGCGATCAACAAAGCGACAAACCTGGACCAAGCACCAACCATGCCAATGTTGATGGCGTCCGACCTGTACACGACGTGGACAGAGGTCACAGACGAGGTCATGGACGAGGCCACGGACGAGGTCACGGACGAAGACGTCGGTGCATTTTTGAGCGACGTGCGTTTTGGGGACGACGCGATGCTTGGTACCACCGTGGACGCCAGCGGTGTCGTGGCCGCCAACGTGACGACGGATGACTTCTCGATGTACGATATCGGGATCCAAGTGCCCTGCCCGATGAAGGATTTTGCGCCCGCGCCCGTCGCCACTGCCACCCTCGTCCACGTCGCCAGTGCGAGCGCCGCTGCCGACTGGTTCCGCACCGATTTTCTGCCCCGCTTCCACGCGCAGCAAGTGGCCTAGCTCGGGCGCGCCAGCGACAAGCTAATTTTTGTAAAAAGTCTTTCTTACTATAGACGTTGTGTACATGTTTGTTCCTTGCACCGAAAACTCGTCTGCGGAGGCGACGGTGCGTTTTTACTGAGCGGACGCGTCGCGTTATTTGGGTGTGTGTTTCCAGCCAGATTTCCATTCGCCATGTCTCTCGGGTTCCTCACCGAGTCGGCGCTCGTCCCGTCCAAGGCCAAGGCGATCAAGGTCGACTCCAAGTCGATCGTCGACCTCAAGGCGCTCGTCTTCCGCGAGCAGGAGCGCAAGAAGGCGGCCACGGAGGCCTCGGGGCTGCGCTCGAAGCGCGGCGCGCGGGCCAAGGAGCTCCAAGCCGGCAAGAAGTCCGAGACGAACGCCGGCATCGAGAAGCGGCGGCAGCGCGACGAAGACGAAGAAGCCCTCGGCGACGACGAGCGTGCCAAGAAGAAGCGGTCTCGGCAGATACTCATCGAGAAAGCCAAGCTCTACGATCAAATGGCCCGCGGCGAGCGACCAGCGACTGGCGACGTGCTCATCAACTTTGACGCCAAGACGACCCATCGGGACCATGAATTCACGGAGGCTGCGCCCAAGCCCGCAGCTGACGATGGCGAATGGGTCGAGATTGTCGACGAGTTTGGCCGGACCAAGAAGGTGACCAAGCACGAGTACGAGGCCTCGTTGCCGCCGCCACCACCGACCGAGGGCTCGAAGAGCGTGGGCAGCTTCGTCGTCTCGCAGTGGGAAAAGACGCTCAACTCGCAGGAGAAGAGCTACTTGACCGAGGTGCACGCCGAGGCGCAGCACGCCAAGCTCACGCTCGCCGACAAGAAGCGGCAGAAGGAGCAGCGCCGCGAGAAGCTCAAGCTCGCTTTCAACAACAAGAGCACGCCGGCCGTTGCGCCATCGAGCGATATTTCAGCCCAAGCCTCGCGGGACGCTTCGGATTTCTTGTCCAGTCTCTTGTAAGACGCAACGAGTTTGCACACAATGCGATGACTTCTGTATCTTGATCAAGGAGCGATTGCTATGCAGTGTCATCCTATTCCATGTCGACCTCGCGGTCCAGGAGAAACGAGCCATCTAGCCGAGCGAAGTCGTTAGCAGTAGTGGCATGCTATCAATCGCTACCAAAGACGTCTACGCGATGCATGGGGGTTCGCTGCGAGGGAGAAGTACTAGGCTTTGGCCCAGACTTGGTGTCGACTGCTGTTGTTATTGTCACCTCAGTATTCATTCGAAAGGGCGCGAGATTCGTGTGAAAAATATCAAGTTGAAGGGAAATACTGGGTAGGTACACACGACATTGTAAAGGGCGAATGAAACACTGCCGTGGCCAGACTTGTTAAAGAACAAGAGAAGCGAGCTCATGTACTAGAACGGAGGCGGGTTGCGGTTGTGACGGCTCCGACACTCGACCCACGCGCCTCGTAGGATCGGGTTCAACTCAAGAACCACCTCGGCGGGAAAGCGCCCGGGAAGGGCCGTGTCGTCCGGCAGTGCCAAGAGCCGACGAGCATCCATTCGCACGGGCGTGTCGACTGTGATCGGGATCGGCTCGACGAGGGCTGGATCTGGTCCTTCAAGCTCGTTGTTAGTGATCGAGACGAGCTTGTACTGGCGCACTTCCATGGCAGGCGAGACAAAGACGCAGAGCACGTAGCGAATGCCCGGAAAGGTGCAGTACTGGGCGACCTTGCGGTTCATGCTTCGCCAGCCTTCGTTGATGCCGACCTCGACCTTGAGCGTATGGAACTCGTTCCAGCGAAGGTCGTCGGGCCAGTCGGGAAAGATGGCGTCAGTCTCCATCGCGGGACCGAAGCTGCAGTCGGGCGATAGCTTGGGCAGCTTGCTGGCCGCTGGTTCAAGGGTCGTGTCGACGTATGCGTCGCGGCAAGCCTCGAGGACTCGATAGTCCGTCCCCGTGGCCTCCGGTCTCGTGGCCTCTAGCATCGCGACGTCGATACCACCTGCAATGCTAGCGTGAAGACCACCGCTCATCTCGATGAGATAAATCGAGTCGTCTCTAAACTCAAAGTGGCGCGACTTCATCGCTTGGTCTTCCGACTCGACGTAGCGCTCCCAGTCGGCCTCGGTCGCAGAGCACACCCGGAAGCCGTCGTTATCGATGACGTCAAGGGCGGCCTGCGCGCCATCCCAGTCCAGAGCCTCGATCGCTTGGTTGATGCGCTTCACTGGGTCGACAGAAGCACGTGTGATCGTCTCGGCGTTCGTTGTCGCCGTCGTTGGTGGCGTGACCATCTTGGCAAAGATTCAACTCTGGCAACGTTGCAATCCGGATAAAATCTCACTAAGATCTCGCTGCGCCTTGTTTCAAGTCTTGCGCGAGCGAGCGTTGGATTTTCTTGCAGCCTTGATGCGAGCCCAACGACAACTCGATCTCTCTCAAATCTCTACATTAGCTCTCTCGCGGCAGTCGCCAAGAACCTTGTCGACCCAGCGCGGCGCGAGATGGCGAGCGGTTCAAGCTTGCTTGTATGTCTCAAGCGGTCGCCCACAGTTCGGCTCGCACGATCGCCGCAAGTGTACATTCTCGGGCACCACCTCCGCGTCCAGGAGCGTAGTTCGTTGGCCTCCAAGTGACGACGATGTCCTGATGCTGCCAAGAGGTTATATGGACAATCGACAGCCAGGTGGGCCCAACCCGGCGTCCAGGACATCAACGAGGCTCTCTGTTTGGACAAGTTGTCTAGAGCTGTCAGACAAGTGTGTCGCGAGTTTTGTAAACATGTTGGACGTATTGTCTGTTTGACAGACGACAGCTGGATGGGAGCGATGCACGAGACTGCATTCGCCTTCCGTGCGGCGTCGACGTCACACCCGCTTTATACATGGAATATGTCTATGATGGCCATAACTTAGTTCAAAATCGCACAAAACTCCGGTGGCGCAGTCGTCTAGTAAAAACAAAACCGGAACGAGTCGAGCTCTTCGGCCGTAATGATGCCTTCGTCGCTCGAGTCGTCGTCGCCATCGACGAGCGTCTCGCACGCGTCCGTGAGGTCGACCGAGTCGCTTCGCACACTCAGCGTGCGCTTTGGCTTGCCCAGATGGACGTCGCGCGGCAGCTTGATGTCGAGGGGTACGAGCTTGGCCGGGCGGCCGACCGCACCATGGCCCGTGCGAGCGCGACCATCGGATCCACGAGAAGCATCCCATAGATCTCCGAACCCGTGAGCGCAAGCGGGATCTCTGTGCAGCCGAGGATCGCGACCTGCGCGCCCATGTGCGCGAGCAGCTTGGCGTAGCTCTGAAAGTTTTGCACGGCGCGCGGGTGGATGCTCGGCGACGTGCTCTTGATGCCCCACTCGGTGTTGTAGATCGAGTCGTTGAGTGCGTCCTGCACATGGTCGGGGACTTGCACCACCGTGTAGCCCGCGGGTTCCAGCCGGTCGTGGAAGATGCGTGCGCGGCGTGACCCGGTCGTCGACATGACGCCAATGGTCGTGGCATGGGGCGCAAGCATGCCAATCATCGCGACAGCTTCGTCGAGCATGTGTAGCAACGTCACGCGGTCGGCGGCGTGCTGCGCAGCCACGAGCGCGGCAAACGTGTCCCAGATCGGCGACGCATGGAACGTGTTGCAGGGCACGCCGACGACGAGGCGCGCCGACCGCGCTTGGGCCGCGAGCACGAGCATGCTCAAGCTGCGCGCCATGCCATATGCAGGATTCTCGATCGCATCGTCGTGCTCGGTGTCGCCCGCTTCAAGCTGCGCGAGGTACGCCGGCCGCGCCGCCATGTCGGCCGAGCGCGAGATGTGCACGACGTCGAGGTGGCCTTGGTCGGTCCCGTCGTTCAGCGTGTTGCGGAGGATCTCCTGGTGCAGGACGAGCCCGGCCGCGGGCCCGACGCCGCCGAGGATCCCGACCAGCACTTCGCCATTCATCTACGAAACGGATGTCCCGGCTGGCGATCCGGATACGCTGGCCTATATAAACCGGATGATGGCTCGGCTGGATTCGGCCATCCGAGCACGGGAGGCTGCCACGTACAGCGCGTCGCATTTCTCTGGAAGGATGGCTACTTCCGAAGCCGTCAACCTCGTTGGGGTACTGAGATGGCGGCTGAGCAACAGAGTTCGTCGCAACTGCGCAGGCTATCCTACCGAGGAGGGGATACTCCCGCCGACCCATCAAATTGAAGGCGACTCGATGACGACGCGGCTGGAGGTGTCCAGCTGGCACCGACGCTCCCTCGCCTTCGCACAGCCGTACTACTGCTGCGAGTACTACGCGTTGTCGCTCCTATGAGGTCATATGTAGTCTTGCATGCGTTGGTCGAGGCTGCTTGGCCGCATGGTGGGAGTACTGTAGCACGGCCCCTCGACTGGCCATAAGAACGCATATATATCCGTGCATGTGCAATCTCATGATGGCCTTGGACGCCGCGTCAGCAGCCAGAACAACGCCGCCTTCCTCGACCTTGTCACCTTCTCGCTCTCGAGAAATGGCCTTTGGTGTCGCACGCGGTGGTTGATTTTGGCCAATTTTTGCTTGCTGGCTGCTGTCGCACGCGCCCCAGCTTGGCGGCTACTCGCGTCGTCGGTCCTGTCCGTGCCAAGGAAGAAGACGAAGATCCATCTTGTGATGGCTCTCGACGCTAATAGCGTCGACCTCGTTGAAGTGACAGTCGGTCAGCCGCGGCTACTGTGTCGTCCGTTTATTGTATTCACTTGTGGTTTGTATGTCGCACGGTTAAAAATAGACGCGGCCTTTCTGCTGTCGCCAGCATTTGATCTTGAACTTTGTATTGGATCTTTTGGAGTTTCGAAATATTCGGCGCCCATACAAACGTCAATATGGCCGCATCAAGCAATATCGAATATCGCGCTGAGGGTGTTACTTGGCAACTTGCAGCCGCCCCATCAGCACAGCAGCAGCATGGAGGTCGGCGCCCGCGTCTGGGT
>NW_012156431.1:117033-121777 GCF_000151545.1 Saprolegnia parasitica CBS 223.65
AGACGCCGGCCAAGCGACAGAGTCGGCTCAAGACGACGACCGCACCCGTGGCAGCGACAATGACGACCACGGACATTCAGACGCAGATTCTGCAGACCAACCCGATCCTCGAAGCGTTTGGGAACGCCAAGACGGTCCGCAACGACAACAGCAGTCGGTTCGGCAAGTTTATCGCGCTGCAGTTTGGCGCCGATGCCAAGATGGTCGGCGCCAAGATCTCGGTGTACCTCCTCGAGAAGATCCGGCTCAGCCACCAGTCGCTCGGCGAGCGCAACTTTCACATCTTTTACGAGCTCTGCGCTGGCGCCGACGACGATCTCGCCGACGCGCTGGAGCTGGGTGGCATGGAAGACTATGCGATTCTGAGCCAGAGCGAGTGCTACGAGCGGCGGTCGGTCGACGACGCGGTGCAGTTCAACCTGACGACACAAGCCTTTCGGGACATGGGCGTCCCGGACGACGAGACGACGACGATTCTGAGTGTCGTGGCCTCGCTTCTGCATCTCGGCAACGTGGCCTTTGACGCCGTGACGTCGTCGTCCTCCAACTTGGAGATGGCGGCGATCGCAGCCTCGTCCGCGGCCCACTTGTCAACGGCGTCGCGGCTCCTCGGGGTGTCCTCCGAGGCGCTGGTGACGGCGCTGGTGACGCGCCGGATCCACACGACGCGCGAGGTCGTCGAGGTCAAGCTCACGGCGGCGCAAGCCGAGGACGCCAAGCAGTCGCTCATGCAGAGCATTTACGGCGGCCTCTTCCTCTACATTGTCGAACGACTCTCCAACATCATTTGCCATGACCGCGCGTGCGTCACGACGATCGGGATCCTCGACATCTTTGGGTTCGAGAACCTCCACAGCAACGGGTTTGAGCAGCTCTGCATCAACTACGCCAACGAGCGGCTCCAAGCGCAGTTCAACGACCTCGTCTTTGCCAAGGAGCAGCGCATGTACGCGTCCGAAGGCATCGAGTGGAAGTACATTGAGTTTCCCGACAATGCCCCGTGCCTCCAACTGCTCGAAGATCGCCCGGCCGGCATGTGGTGTCTGCTCGACGAAGAGTGCATTTTGCCAAAGGGCTCGAACGAAGCGTGGATCACCAAGTTGTACCAGACATTTCTGCCGCCGGACGAGACCATCTCCGAGTCGCGCCGGCACTCGAACCCCGAGCGCGGCCAGCTCAAGAAGCCACCGTCGGGCCCCAAGCCGACGCGACCGTTCTACGCGTCGCACACGCAGCAAGTCGCGTATCAGTTTGTGATTGGCCATTTCGCCGGGCGCGTCATGTACGAGCTCGACGCGTTCCTTCAGAAGAACCAAGACGCGCTGCCGACCGAAGCCATTGGCCTCTGCAACGCGTCGTCGTCATTGCTGGTGCAGTCGCTGCTGAAAGCCAAGGTCCCGGCGAAAGCAGCGGTGGCGCCACGCCTCGCCCGCGTGCCCAGCAGTCTGCGCGCCGCCAGCGTCAGCGCCCAGTTCAAGTCGCAGCTCGACGAGCTCATTGGCGTCATTGGCAGCACGCAAGCGCGGTACATTCGGTGCGTCAAATCCAACGACACAGCCGAGCCCCGCTGTCTGCACAAGGCCCGCGTCGTCCAGCAACTCCGGTCGGGCGGCGTCCTCGAAGCGGTCCGGATCGCCCGCGCCGGGTACGCGGTGCGCGTTGACCACGCTTCGTTTGTCGAGCAGTTTGGTTTCGTGCTGCCGTCGTCGCCGCGCAAGGCGACCGTGCTGCCGATCAAGACCAAGTGCGAGCGCATTGCGGCCACGCTGCTACTCGAGTGTGGCGACCACACGGACGTGGCCAAGCGCGTCTTGAGCGCGTTGACGTACGACCGGGCCGCGTTCCAGGACGCGTGCGGCCGCGCGGGCTTCCAGCTCGGCGTCTCGAAAATCTTTTTCCGCAAAGAAGTGTACAACACGCTCCGGCTGCGTCGGCGGCAAAAGCTGTCGGCGTCGGCGACGCACATCCAGCGCGTCTATCGAGGGTACCGCGCCGCCAAGGCGTATGCGATCGCGCGCGCGGCTATCGCCGCGCTGCAAGCATTCGCCCGGCAACTGCTGGCGCGACGCCGGCTGCAGCGACGCAGCGCAACGCGAATGCAAGCCACGTGGCGCCGGTACGCTGCGGTGCGCCGCTGGACGTTGCTGCGCCGCGGGGTCGCGGCCTGCCAGCGCTTTTGGCGGTCGCGTGCCGTCTGGCGGCGTGCGATGGCCGAGCGCGAGACGGCCAAACGTCTCGAGCTGGAGGCGCTTGCACAGGCTCAAGCTGCCGTCGACGAGCAACGGCGTGCGGACGACCGGCGCCGGGCCGCCGAGCTAGAGGTGGAGCGGAGTATGCCGACACCGACACTCTCGCCGCGTCGCGGAACGTCGCCGGTGGTCAACGCCGTGTCGTCCGTGGTCCATGGCGCATCGCCGGTGGTGGCTACGGTGTCGCTGCCACAATCGACGACGACGACGACGACGACGGTGCTGACCGACTCTGCGACCGCGGCACTGGTCGAGAACCTCACGCTGCAGAATGAAAAGCTGCGGCTTGAGCTCGAGCTGCTTCGACAGCAGACGACGACGACGTCGGCGCTTGTGCCGCGGGCCGTTGACGAGCTTGCGTTTGCCCACCAGCAGATTGTGTCGCTCTCGCAGCAGCTGCTCACGACCCAGATTCGGTACTCGAATCTGCTCCTCGACTACAATGAGAGTGTCCACGGCTACGACGCGGACCGACCGTCCTTGAGCGAAGACGCGTTTTCGATGGTCGACGACCTCGCGGTGCCGTGCCCCGACACGCTCGAGTGCGCCCAAGAGCAGCTCCGCACGCTCCTCCGCAAGCTCCATGCGGCGAAAGAAAAGCTCAAGCATCTCGAGGCCGACCGCGTCCGCAAGCCGCGCGGCGACTCGATCGAAGGCTTGGAGTTTTACCCGCGCAAGTCGACCGAGTGGCGCCCGGCGTTCTACCCGCCGTTGGACGAGCTCGGGTACGACTCGGACGCGGACGAGTACGACTCGCGGGTCGACGAGCTCCAGCGCCAGGTCGACAGCCTCCGGACCTGCATGCACACAAAGCGGTCGCTCGCGAGCCTCCCGAGCACGGTCTCGACGGCCTCGGACTTTGTCGAGCGCCGCCCGACGAGCCGCCTCACGTACCACGTGCGCGACATCTCCAAGTGGGCGCGCGACGCCGTCTGCTTTGAGTGCAAGACCGAGTTTACCTGGTTTACGCGTCGCCACCACTGCCGCCTCTGCGGCCACTCGTTTTGCCACGGTAGAGTAGTATCAATGTATCGAGTCGAGGGAGTGATGGGTGATTGGATGGGTAGAACACTCGAACCGCCGCGCGTGCCTCGTCGGGTGTGGCGCCGAAGACGAGTCCGAGCCGGTCCGCGTCTGCGACGTGTGCTTTGTCGAAATCTGCGTCGAAGCGCGCAAGTCGGAGGCAGCGTCCCGCCGGTTCCCGCAGTTTGTTTAGTTTTGGACGTTATTTATCCCCTTATATTTCTCCGCTTGGACACAAGGTGTCGATCACTTTGTGCACAAGTTGTCAATGTCGCGTGGGGTTGTTTGGGCAAGAACCGGCCATGGACCACACTTCAACAGCGACGCGA
The DNA here is from genome assembly GCF_000151545.1 of Saprolegnia parasitica CBS 223.65. NCBI lineage: Eukaryota > Oomycota > Saprolegniomycetes > Saprolegniales > Saprolegniaceae > Saprolegnia > Saprolegnia parasitica. Next base: position 120,635 of record NW_012156431.1, read on the forward strand.
ATGAATTGACCGAGCCTTCGGCTTCCGGATTTGGCAAGCGAGCATATTTTCGGCACCGCCACGCCATTCACGAGGTGGCAGATGCCGCTAATACCGGATACATTATTGTCCGAAACTGGCAATTTGCGCGCCAAAAGCAAGGGGTCGAGAGGATGCCGGGATGGAAAGATAGGCGTCGTGCTAATAGCTGGGATGCATGGCAATCAACGCTTGTAAGAAGGTAGTGCTGGAGGAGATACAGGAGGAGCCACGCAGGAAGCGCGATCAATAGACACGACCATCGACGCCTCGATTGAAGTAGCAACCCATTCAAGCCTTGCGCTGGCGAGGTAGTTATTGCGTGCGATTTCAACGGTAGAAGCAATAGAGCTCAATGTGTCTTGTACTACGAGCTACGGTCCCCACCCTTCTGCTGCCAGCCACCTACCATTCGGTGTCCTTATCGAAGAATGTACACTACGTAGTAACAAGGTTCTCCCAGTGACGCCCAGTCGATGCTTTTGATCGTCGGTTCAATGCACCGCACTGTGTTTAGCGTCATCCTCGTCCCATCCAACGCATCTCGACTATCTCGACGTCGTGTCGCGTGAGTCGTGGCGCCGGCGGTGGCTCCTTGCCTGTCGTCTCGAGCGGGCGCTTCCAGTCCTGCGAGAGCAGTGCATCCATGGCCGTCGGAAAGGTCGTCTGCATCGCACAACAAAGCTCGTCAAGGACACGGCGCCACTTGGCTTGGAGGATTGGCGCGTTGGCAACGCGCGCGACGAGCTTCGACACGTACGAGAGCACCATCGATGGCGCGTGTGCGTGCAAATAGGTCAGCGCCGCGAGATGGCGCGCGGTCATCGCCTTTTGACGAACCACGAGCTTGCGCGAGAGTGCCACGTAGGGCACGAGAGCCAAGGCGGGTGGCGGCAGCAGTGGCCCAGGCGCCTTCCACGGCGAACCGCCCCGCGCGCTGCCACAGACGTTCGATGAGCTTGGCGTCCAGAGGCATGGCGGCGTCCAACTGGGCGAGCCACAAGAGGCTGGCAACGGCCGCCACCGACAGCGACTTGGGCTGCGTCGAGCCAGCGCCAGAGCGGCTCCACATACTTGGTGCACGACAGCGTGGGGACCGCCTTGCGCACCGCGACCGGTGCTTCG
>NW_012156431.1:121877-125906 GCF_000151545.1 Saprolegnia parasitica CBS 223.65
AGCGTGGTGGCGTCGGCCTTGTAGCTGCCGCGCTGGAGCAGTCGCTCGACTGCCGTCTGGAGGCGGCGCCAGAGCAGCCTGATGCACTCCGTCGCGAACGGCAGCCGCAAGCGAGCGGGCGTGTCTGTGCAACCTGCCAAGCTCGCGAGCAAGTCGACCACGTGCGAATTCGACGCCATGCACCGACCCCAGCGCGAGACGAGCCGCCGCATTGCCGGCAGCAGCGAAAGAGCATGCGGTGAATCCAGTTCGCGGCGGGCGTGAGGTGGGTGCCGCGGACGACGCGGAGCTTGTCACCGAGAAAAGCGCCGAGGACGTTTACGTTGCCGACAAGCTCGAGCGCGTGCATCATGACCTTGTACGCGGACGCCGCCGTCTTCTTGCGGCTTCACCGCCACACGAATGCCCATGTCCGAAGTCGCGTCCTGGAGCACCTTGGCGGCTGCCTCGGGGTCGGTCGGCGCCAGCGCGATCGCCTGCGCCGCCACCACTTTGGCCCCGAGTACGCACATTGTCTGGGTCTTGAACCATGCAATCAAGAACGCCGGGTCCCCTTCGCGCACGTCGACGAGCGAGATCTTTTGGACGTCGAAGACGTCATTGAGCGTAACGTGCTGTAGGTAGAGCGTAGCGCCAGGCACCAGTGGCGCCGCCGGTGGGTAGCTCTCCACGGCTTGGATACCATACGTCAACGAGTAGCGCGTCACGAGTGCAAGTCGGACAGGTTCATCTTGAGGTTGTGAGCGAGCTGAGACGGCGTCTCGGGATCGTCAAAGCGCATGGCCCACTACATTGCACTGCTGCGGTGCCGAGACAGAGTGCACAAGTGGGCGTACGGTGGGTCGGATGGTGGGTCGGATGGAACCGTTGGCTGGACGCCCTGTCCCACCACGTCAACATCGACATGTCCTAACGGAGATATATGCTGGCTTTGTCGCGATTCAATCGATTGCCGTTGAGCAGCGAGGCGTCGTCGCCCTACATGTCCATAGATCGAAGCATCGTTCAGGAAGACGAAAAACGATCGTAAAAAGTGTGTAGAGTCTACCTACCATCTTGAGATGACGATGTCTCGGCATGTCTGCCCGGTAGGCACATCGTCTGGAAGGTTAGCCCCGGCCACCATGAGTCGGACTCCTCCTCTAACGATACTCGCAACGAAAAAGACCATGAGGCAGTCGTTCTTGGCCCCGTCAGCCTTGCGAGGATCGTCAGAGGAGGCGTCCGACACGGACTTATCGTCCCTCTTCTCATCTTCTATGCTCTCAACGCATCCAAATGAATTTAGATTGCAACATTGATGGGACACTCGCTCAAGTCGGCTCGAAGCCGAGCGGAGCCAAGCCGGTGCCAACTATCAATGTATCAGTCTATCCCTGAGAAATGTCTTGCATAAAAGTGTCAATAAACTTTCTGAACTAGTTAGTGTGGCAAAGGGCTACCATAAATGCGACTAAATAAACGACTAGAACGGGTGCACTTTGGGCAGCGACCGCGGCGACGTGCTGCTGCCATTGCCGAGCGCGGGGCGTGCGACTAGAAGACGTCGTCGTCACTTGCGATGGCTAATGGAGGTCTACCTTGGGGGCCATGCGCCATCGCCGACGCCATTTGGTTGAAGAACGACGCGTTCTCGGCGACCGCGGCCTCGAGCTCCTTGATCTTCGCCTCTTGCTCCAGCGCGAGCTCAATGAGCGACTGCCGGACTTCGGCGCTGTTGACGAGCATCTCTTCGAGCGGCATGGACGTGGCCGGCAGCGGCACGCACGCGCGGGAGAGCACCGCTGCCCGGAGCCGCTCGACGTCGTTGGAGACCTGCGTCGCGAGCGGGTAGTATTCGCAGGCGGCGTGCCACGCAGTGGCCGTGAGCGAGTGCGCGGTGAGGAGGGCGGTCTGCACCGTCGGATTCGTCAGAATCGTCGAGAGACGCGACGTGGCCTTGTCCTGGATCTTGGTCACGAGGAACCGAACGACGGAGTAGCTCATGCTGTAGTCGTACACCTCTTTGACCGTGTCAATGACCGGGTGCAACGGCTCGAGCGCCGGCGGGAGGTGCGGCTCGGGTGGCGGTGGTGGCGCGACCAGGTCGGCCTCGACCACTGCGGGCTTGCGCGGCGGCTCGGGCACTGGCGGCGCCGCGGACGGCGTCGCATCTGGGTGGGACACAGCCTACCGACGCGATCGGATACCGTTGACGAAACCTATATGGGAATGGTACCTGCAAGATCTGCGTCAGCGCCTTGATCACCATGGGCTGCTCGACGACGACCGAGAGCGCCTGAAGGCACTGCGCATAGTTGTCAACGAGATCGCCGTTCTCGCCCGTCGCGTTGCTCGGCGCTTGAATGCCCAGGGCACCGAGGACGTGGGCCATGTCGCCAGCGTCCAACGCGCATGTCACCGAGCTCTGGCCGTGCCGAGGGCTCGCGACGCGCGCGGCTTCCACGACGATCGCTTCGCGCGCCGTCGCACGTCGTTCGTGCTCGTCTTCCTGCAGGCGACGGGCGTGCTGGCTCGACGTTGACACGTGCAGTCGGCCGCCAGGTGTCTCGACCCGACGGTGTGGGTGGTCGACGTCGTCGTCGATGTGGCGCGCGGCTTGGTCCTTTTGCCGCTGGAGCTCGTCCCGCATCGCTTGGCACTCGCGTTCGAACGCTTCGCGGTGGGCTGCTTCGGCCGCCGCGCGCTCGGCCGCCCACGCTGCCCGAGTCGCTGCCTCTTCGTCCCTTTGTCGTTGCCGCTCGGCGGCGAGCGCTGCGCGTTCGGCAGCCGCCGCGGCTTCGATCGCGTCCCGCGCGCGAGCCAGCTCTTCCTGCTGCTTGCGCAGTTGGCCGGCGACCGTGGCTTCTTCGGCGCGACGGCGCGCATCGCGGGCCTCGCGGGCCGCCTGCCACACGCGACGCGACCGCCACAAGCGCTGGCACGCATCCACACCGCGGCGCAGGCGGCGATAGCGCGTCAATGCGACATGTCGGCGGTAGGCCGATTGGATCATTGTGGCACTCGCCTTGCGCTGACGCCGCACCGTCAGCGCCGCTCTCGCCCACGTCTGCAGCAGTTGCACGGCCTCGCGGCGGGCCTTGGCGTCGACGCGCGCGACGTGGCCACGGTACAGTCGCTGGAGCGTGAGTGTGCACGCCGTCAACGTCTGCCGACGCAGCCAGCGCAGTTGGTTGTACACCTCTTTTCGGAAGAAAATCTTCGAGTACCCGAGCTGGAAGCCCGCGCGACCGCACGCGTCTTGCAGCTCCGTGCGCGAGTACTTGCCGTTGCTGAGGATGGTCCTTGCGAGCGCCGCGTCCGGAGCGTCAAGTGCGAGGAGCACTGCGGCGACGACGAGCTCGGTGCGCTGCTTCATGCCGTCGCCTCGGTGCCCACTCGGCACCGATTTTGGTTTCTTGGGTTTAGGCACAAGGAACCCAAACGCTTGGACAAAGTGACTGTGGTCTTCACGCACCGCGTATCCGGCGCGCGCGATGCGGACGGCTTCGAGGACGCCGCCCGACCGGAGTTGCTGCACGACGCGGGGCTTGTGGAGGCAGCGGGGCGCGCCGGCGTCGTTGGATTTCACGCACCGAATATAGCGCGCTTGCGTGTTCCCAATGACGCGAATGAGGTCGTCGAGCTGGGACTTGAACTGGGCGCTCACACTGGCGGCGCGCAGACTACTCGGTGCCCGCGAGAGAGCACCCTTGGTCGTCGATCCTCCGCCTTGCTTGCGCTTGGGCGCGCCCAAGAGCGCCTGCACGATCGACGCCGACGAGCCTTGGCAGAGTGCGACGGCTTCGGCCGGCAGCGCGTCTTGGTTCTTCTGGAGGAATGCGTCGAGCTCGTACATAACGCGCCCGGCGAAATGGCCAATCACAAACTGAAAGCTCGCTTGCTGCGTGCGTGACGCGTAGAACGGTCGGGCACCCGCGACCACGGCGCTGCCAGACCGTCGTACGACATGCGGCGATCGACCAGCGGTGGTCGACGGGTGACGTCGGCGCTCGAGACGCGGCGGCTCGGCAACGCCATGGGCGTTGG
>NW_012156431.1:126006-163746 GCF_000151545.1 Saprolegnia parasitica CBS 223.65
CCACGACGCTCAGAATCGTCGTCGTCTCGTCGTCCGGGACGCCCATGTCCCGAAAGGCTTGCGTCGTCAGGTTGAACTGCGCCGCGTCGTCGACCGACCGCCGCTCGTAGCACTCGCTCTGGCTCAGAATCGCATAGTCTTCCATGCCACCCAGCTCCAGCGCGTCGGCGAGATCGTCGTCGGCGCCAGCGCAGAGCTCGTAAAAGATGTGAAAGTTGCGCTCGCCGAGCGACTGGTGGCTGAGCCGGATCTTCTCGAGGAGGTACACCGAGATCTTGGCGCCGACCATCTTGGCATCGGCGCCAAACTGCAGCGCGATAAACTTGCCGAACCGACTGCTGTTGTCGTTGCGGACCGTCTTGGCGTTCCCAAACGCTTCGAGGATCGGGTTGGTCTGCAGAATCTGCGTCTGAATGTCCGTGGTCGTCGTCACTGTCACGGGTGCGGTCGTCGTCTTGAGCCGACTCGGTCGCTTGGCCGGCGTCTTGGCCGGACTGGACGTCGAGGATGCGCCGACCGTCGCGAGGTACTGCATGAGAAACTTGGTGTTCTCTGTCTTGCCAGCGCCCGACTCGCCCGAGACGAGGATCGACTGGTTCTTCTTCTCGTCGCGCATGCAGCGGTACGCCATGGACGCGATCGCAAACACGTGCGGCGGCGCGTCGCTGTCCATGGCCTCGTACGCGCGGACGTGCGACGTCGAGTACATGTTGATGGGCCGGAACGGGTTGAACGCGAGCAGGATGTCGCCAATGTACGTGTAGATGAGGTCGTGCTCAAACCGGTTCGCGACTGCAAAGAGCAGCTCCGGTTCGTGCAGATACTGCAGCTGGATCAAGTTGGGCACGCTCGTAAAGTCGTCGAGGTCGTTGCGCAGCTGCAAGCTTGGCTCGGCCTCGGCGCCATGGCCTACGAGTATCGCTGCATGAGGCGGCGCATGGGATGGATGGCGGCCAGTACGTACGCAGGTCGATGTCAACGTCGCCGCGACCGCCTTCGCGCCGGACGCGGACGCGGTGCAGGTCATGGCACTCGTATACGATGCCCGGGACCCATATCTCGTCGTCGTCCTTGACCCAGACGCGGGCGCCAGCCTCCATGGTGGTGCGTCGGCGGCTTGTCTATCTGCGGAATGCCATGCGGCTTGGCCCGTGTCACTTTTTTTAACGCGTCGCGTGATGGGATGCTGTCACGGCGCCGGGGACGCATTCTATTTTTTATTCTTGGCTGGATGTTTGTATGCAATTTAAAAAACCCGGCAATCGATCGGCTGTTGATGCAATCACATGGCGTGCGCCTATCACTTTGGTTGCAATAAACATGAAGTTTGTATGAGGATGCATGATGTGGATGAATGCACGCAACTGCGTTTTTCAGATTTGGGGTTTAGTCCCACCGGTCGAACGAGAGGCTTCGAATCCATGGCGAGCGTTCTGCAATACGACGGAGTAGCTACGAAGAAACAGAAGCAGATGCGAGCTACTGCGGCCACGGCTGCCCCAACTGCATGGCCGACGACGGCGACGACACAACCAGCTTCAGACTGTCGACGCAGCACCAGAGTGTAGGCTCGAGGCAGAAACATGATGATGGTTGGGCTGGTCTTCTCGGACGCGATTTGGTTGAAGAAGACAGACTACCCGCACCACAGTTGCTACGGTTGAGGGTGTGTCGGTGGGTGGAAGGGAGGATCGTCATCGGGTGCATATTCTTGCGCCATGATGCGCGCCAGAGTCATGGATGACGAGGCAGATGCAGCCTGCGTGGGGATGGCCGTATCTGCTTGAATGACTGCCAATGTACTACTACTCCTACGCTCGTCTGAGGAAAGAAGATGGCAAGGGGCACAGGGGCACTTGAAGGCACGACCACATTTCGCAGGCACCACAGCCGCACAGCGCGCCACGTCATTGGCGCCTGCCACCTGCGACACGCGCCGGCAAAATATTTTTCGAAATGCAATAAAAATACAGAACTCGGATATCAGATTCGGGACAGGATTCCTACGAGGTCGAGGTCGACCAAGGACGCGAAGCAGTCGCTCATGGCATGTCGCGGAGACAGACGTTGGCCGCGTTGCGCCCGCAGGCGCCCATGACGCCGCCGCCAGGGTGCGTTCCGGCCGAGCAGAGGTAGAGCCCGTCGACAGGGGTCCGGTAGTCGGCGTAGCCGCTGAGCGGACGCAGCCAAAAGAGCTGGTCGAGGCCCATGGCGCCATGAAAGATGTTGCCGCGCGGCAGCGAGAAGATCCGCTCGAGATCCGGCGGCTACGACGATCCCAGGAGTGTCCTCCGATCGAAAATACAATCCACGAACCGTCAGCATGTCGTAGCCAAGGACCGACTGCTTGAAGCCGGGCGCATACTGCTCAATGACCGAGAACACTTGGTCGGCGTACTGCGCCTTCTTCGCATCGGTCCACGGTCCGTCCTACGTCGTCGCACGAAGAATGAGACCACGGGGTTCCAAGTCGAACGTACCTTGGGCGCATACGGAGTGTACTGCACAAAGAGCAGCGCAATGTGCTGGCCTGCGCATCCAGAAGACGCATGGAATACGACCGCAACTCCATCATGTACGTACCTTTGGGCGCGATCGAGGCGTCGAGGGCCGTTGGGATGTTCATCTCGATCACCGGCCGCCTCGAGCAGTAGCCTTGCTGGACATCCAGATACGCATCGTGGATCTAATCCCAGCATCCTCCGCATAAACAGTCTGCTTACGAGTACGCACCTGGGCCATGGAGTCCTCAAAGTGCGTCGTGCCACGGTGGTGCGGCATCGCGTCCGACCCGACGTTCGGCGCACAGCTAAAGTTGGGTAGCGCACTCAGCGCCACGTTGATCTACAAGATCTGATTGGCACTGGCATTGTCGTCGACGCGTACCTTGGTCGATGCCGACTCGGTGTTCCACGCCTTTTCAAAATGATTGACCAAGTCGTTGGGGAGGTACTGGCGGTCGACGAGCTCGAGAAACGTCAAGGACGGACTCGCGTTGGAGAGCACGGTCGTCGCTGCCACGTGGTCGCCCGAGGTGAGCGTGACGCCGGCGACGCGACCGTTCGCCACGTCAATCGATTGGACACTGGCGTCGGTGACGAGGTGCACGCCGGCTTCGAGTGCCGCTTTTGTCAGCGCCTGCACATTGTTTACACAAAAAGTCATTTTTTCGATGACGCACCGACGTGACGCCGCCCATGCCGCCTTTCACATGCCCCCACGTGCCTTTGACGCCGTTGACTTCGCCCATAATGTGGTGGAAGAGCACGTAGGCCGACCCTGGCGTCGACGGCGACAGCTAGTAGTTGCATTCGTCCACCATCGCAGAAGGATAGATTCGTACCTTGGCGCCAATGATGGCGTCGGTCGCCAACGTGGCCTTGAGGACGTCGCTTTCAAACCACTTGTTCAAAATCTTGTCGGCCGGTGCCGTCATAAACTCAAGAAAGGTCGGAAGCTCCGATCCGAGCTTGGCGCAGCGCATGCCCAAGTGGCCCAGCGATCGGAGTGCATCCATGCGGGCCCTATCGCATACGGATCTCGACCCCGTCGACACGGTCATTTCGAATACGTCAACGTCGAATCCGGGCCCAAGGCCACCTTGAGGTCCGGTGGAAGCTAATGCAATCATATTGTCATGCGTGCTACCTACAGACAGGACACAATGTACGTACCTCATCCACGAGCGGCACGAAAAAATCGACAAGGCGCTAGAAGCACGCCATGGTCACGACGGCGGTCGATCGCAGAATGTACGTACGTCCAACATCGCGTTGTAGGCTGGGTAGATGGCTGCGTCGGCTTTGGAGAATTGTGCTACAGCCAAGCGCTACCGCCACGGTATGCGGTGGAGTGCCTACCGATGCTGGCTTGGTTGGCCTTCATGTCGCTGCCGAGAAGGAGGCTCTGCCCGTTGAGCAGCGGCGTGAACGACGACGGATCGCGCGGGTAGACTAGCCATAGACGTGTTTAGCTAGCAGTGATCAGGATATCTGTCCCACTTTCAAGGCCATGCCGATACAAGTCGAGGTCGCAGATGATCTGCGGCCGGAAGAGACTAAAGACGTACGACGCGCGGGAAAAGTGAAAGTTCGGAATGATCTCTTCCGTGACGGCCGCGCCACCCAGCAAGTGGCGCTTCTCGAGGACGCACACCGACTTGCCGGCCTAACGATGGCGCATGAGCCCGAGAGCTGGCAGTACGAGGCCAAGACCTTGGCGAGGTATGTGGCTGCCACGAGCCCGTTGTGGCCACCACCCACGATGACCGCGTCCCTAGCACCACTCAGATCGTAGTCGTATTGCAGCAGTGTACCATTTGCGCGCAAGGTGCTGGGCGGCGACGTGTGTTGCTTGCATGACGGTCGCCAAATGAAGTCGCGGGCTTGAAAAGATCGCACGTTAGATGTTATAACACAGCCATGCCTGTTCCGCGCCAATCCGATCGCTTCAATGCGAAGGCAATGTGTTACACACCGGTTCTAACGCGCTCGGAACGTGTTACGATGTCTTGATTGGTTCTTCTGTGCAGGCTTTCTTTTTAGCCAATGGCATGCACGCGATGGACCGACTTCAACCACCACGGAGCGAGGTCGGCGGGAGCCCATGGCGGGAAATCGCACTTGCAGGCGAGAACGTTCGCGCCACCGTCTGGATCCCACACGCTACACGCTATCACTTCATTGAGGTCCACGGATCCACTACGCTAGTCCATCTTTGCCCGCAGAGACAGACAGGCCCTAGGCGAACGTATGGGCGGTCGACAGGCAGCGCCACGCGTGTCGTTGACGTCGCCCGTCATTGCGAACACACGAAGTTGATGGGTGCCCTGACCGTACTAAAGCGTACTATCTTAGTCGTAAACTTGATGGACTGAATACAAACGGCCTTGACGCCATCCATTGCGCAAGCTTGGATGGGCCTCGTAGGTACTTGCAGTAGCAACTTGCAGTAGCAAGCCATTTCTCGGCGCCTCTTGAGAGCATGGTAGGCCGCCACGCGTCTGCACCGAGGCGGTTCCTGTCGACTTGGGACCAGCCTTTTTACGCTGCCACGCACGTGATTGGGCACTGCATTAAAAGGCGCGTCATTGATTGGCGAAAGGATCACACCTCTGTCCAATCACACGCGTGGTGCCGACGAGGATCTTTCATGAACTTCAACTTGCGACGGAAACGCTGTCCGAAGCTGCGGAGCAACGTTCGGGGAATCGACGGATCACAGAGTTAAACCACTTGGTCATCGGATTTTGTCGAACAAATGGCGGCCGTAGGCGTCCGCCCGTGTCTGCTTTCAACCTTTGGTCAGGAGCTTCGACGTCCGAAACACTCCACGCCGGACCAGATGCGTCACCGCGACCCGTATCCGGATGTCGTGGGACATTGGGTTTTACCCAAATCAGTCGGCCGGTCATACTGGCATGACGCAAGATCCTGTCTGCGAGGTCGGCAACACTCCACGTGCGCGTCGCACCAGAAGCAACAAGAAACGATTCTATTGACGCAAACGTACTCGAGTCCGAACTCTACTTACCACATTTAGTTATTTAGTTGGAGAGGTTACAAAACGACTCGGTCCATCTCTGCCCCCTCACGCGTCGCTTGCCACCGCTCGCATCGAGTCCAATCAAGACACCACGTCGACACGGAGCGATAGCTGCTCCAGCATCGTGTCAGCTCTCATTCAGAAAAAACCCCGCCTCGTCGTCCTGCGTTGTGCATTTCGTGACCTAGTATCATCACGTCCCGCCGCCAGTCCCGCCGCCAAAGTTGGGACACTGGGCTAAACCCCACTTTGCCGTTCGTATCCGGATATGGCCACTGTAGTTTCCGAGCAAAGAAGTATCATTCGATACAGCCAACTTCAAGCGCACACGCCCAACGGGCGTAGCTTATTTTTCAATCTTCCGCCGCGCAACCACTGCTCCGATGCCTAGCATGCTCACACCGATGGCTCCGCACTGGGGCGCGGGCTCGAGCCTCAGTGCGAGATCTTCCAACGCGAGCTCCTCCAGTCTGCGCACCTTCCTTGTGCTCAAGGACCCATCGACCGCCGACGCGAGCACAATGTATGTCTCGTACAAGTCCCAGGCGTGCCAGCGCGCCGTGACGTGGGCCGACCTCTCGCCCGTCGACCCGCTCTTGCCGCTCTCGATCCACGTACCGCTGCGCCGCCGCACGAGCAGCTCGTTCGACACGATGTCGTCCGAGTCCATGGCGCAGAACGTGTGGCAGCTCAGCTTTGACTTTCTCGACCTCGAGTCGCTCACGCAGTGCAGCCTCGTGTGCAAGGAAATGCACGAAGTCGCGCAGTCGCCGTACCTCTGGCTCAGCGCCTACTGTCGCAGATGGCGCCACAACAACCGCCTCTCGCGCAAGTTTATGCTCCTCTCGTACAAGAACCTCGTCGCGATGAACGCCCTTCGCGCCAGCATCGACCCCAAATTGTCGACGCGCGGCCGCACCGCGCTCCAGCCGGACCTCACGGTGCACGTCCTCAACAACTCGATGCTCCGGAGCTTCCAGCGCGGCGCGGTCGACTCGATCCGCTCGTACAACGCACTGCCTGTGCTCTCGGTCGCGAAAGCGCTAAGTCTTGACGTCAGCTACTTTGAGGTCGGCCAGATCAAGGGCTGCGCGAGCGTCGGTATTGCGTCCGTCTACGACAAGCCGTCGATGAACGCGTATGGCTTTGGTATGGACGACCACGTGGGCTGGAAGGGCATCTCGTTTGGGTACCACAGCCACGACGGTGGCTTCGTTGCGCACAACGGCGAGGTCAGCTACGGCGGCGTGCGCTCGTCGTTTGGCCCTGGCTTTGGCAAGGACAACGAGACCAGCCCGGACGGGTCGGTCGTTGGCTGCGGCTTCAACCGCAAGACGCGCGAGATTTTCTTCACGCTTAACGGACGCATGATCGGTGCACCGCCGGTGCTCATCCCGACCGAGAACATCCAATACGCGGCGGCGGTTGCGCTCCACTCGTTCAACGACGCGTGTGTCCTCAACCTCGGCGGCGCGCCCTTTCGCTTTGACATTGAAGAGTACTGCCTCTCGCTGGCGTACCAAGATAGTATTTAATTCTGTGTGTAGTTGCGTTTTAATCTATTCATCGGTATTGAGTTCAAATAGCACGACGTCTGTTTACCTCGCGGGAGAATATGTTTTATTGGAAGCAAAGGACGACAAAGAGGGATCCCTGGATTTTGAAACGATGCTGCGCACGGGTGACGCCACGTCATGGATACGGTGTAACTGTCATACGTGGCACGCCCAGCGACCAGATTTGGGTGTTGCGGATGCTCACGCGCGTGAGCTGATCCGCGACGCACCTTTGCACGCGCTTCGTCGGTCGGCAGGGATATGCAGCAGCCGACGCCGATTTTCTTTGCGGCCAAAAAGAGTGGTAGCGTGCCAAATTGCATTTCACAACCACGACGCGTCTCTGCGGGACAGAAGCCTTGCACCAACGAGCATACTAGTACGTTCCTACCGGTAGCAACTATACACCTACTCAAATGACTCAACTGTATTTTCGTTGGTGCAGGCAGTGCACGAATCCTTCTACTGCATAATGCGATGGCCTTTTTCTGTTATATTCTGGCAGTGATGGGCAGGACCTATTGTACATTTCGAGAATGCGAGACTCCATTACGAGTACAAATACAAAGTTCCGTCTCTACTACATAGCAGTCGTTGTTGACGTTGGTGGTGGATACACGTAGTTGGGCCAGTGAACGCGGGGGTGGGTAGGGTCGTCTTCAAAGAGGAGGGTGCAAGGTCGGCCATTGTCTGCGCTGAGAAAGCGCTCGATTGGCCGCGACGCATCCAAATGGAATGCATCCGTGCACATGAGGTCCCATGCGATCCAGCTAAAGAAGAGACTGTGCCCCACGTCGATGGTCGTGCCGCTGGTGTAGCTAGTGTAGAGTGTGGTGAAGCGGGAAAAACGATCGAACGACGCCGCTTTTCCCGCTTAACCACATTCTACACGTTCATATTGCATCCCTTGCTCTCTCGACTACGATCATCTTCATCCTCAGCATGCAGCCGCTCTCGCAAACCAACTCGCTCGTCGTCACCGTGCTCGCGGTGGACCTCGACCAGTTTGCCGCCACGGTCGTCTCGACCAAGCTCCGCCTCGTCTGTGGCGCCCAGCGCGAGACACTCAAGTCCAAGGACGTTGCTCAATGGGGCGCCGCCGTCGAGTTTCTTCCGCCCGTCGACACCATCAGCATCACCGTGCACATCAAAGACGCGTCCGCGTGCCTGTGCAGTGGGTACGACGTCTTTGGAACAACGTCGATCCCGCTTTGCTCGCTCGACACTAGCACCACCACCGGTACATGCACGCTCTTTTGACGGAGGGATGCCACACGCAATCTCTATGCGTAGGTGCTACCGAAGGCTTCTTTCCTTTTGCGCACGGCCACGGCGGCGTGCGCCTTGCGTTCGAGTGGAGCGCCGACGTTGCGCCATGCAGCCGCGTGCACCTGCCGTGGCGGCGCCATGCGCACTGCGCCGACTGCAACGCGCCCGTGTGCAAGCACTGCAGCTTTCTGAGCGACCGCGGTGTCGTCTGCCGGGCCTGCGTCGCCGCGAAGCGAGCCCTCGTGCTTTCTCCCGTCGCCTCGGCGACTGCGTCCGAGACCGACTCGGACGGCGCCAGCGCGCCGATGCCGCTGCCGACCATTGAGCCGCTTTCGTTTCCGGTGCCGGACGACGACCATGTCTCGGCCGCCGATTTCCAAGTCGTCGGCGCAATGGATTCGGTACGCTCGCGTGTGATTGGCCGACGCGATATATATATCGAACGCTGTCGTAGGTGCTTGTGGTGCGCAAGTCGCATGGGTCGGACGCCGGGACCATGTACGCGCTGCGCCCGACGCTCAAGACGCCGGCGTCGCTGCCAGGCTTAATTCGCGCCAAGGCCGTCGTCGAGGCCTTTGACCACCCCCACGTGCTCGCGCCATTGTATCTGTTTCAGACCGCGACGACTGCGTACGAGGTCGCCTCGACGGCAGCGCGACAGCCGCTCACGACACTGCTCGGTGGCGTCGACGAAATCGAAGGCGCACAGCTCCTCGCGCGCGTCCTCGCCGGCCTCGCCCATGTCCACGCCCGCGGCTACGTGCACGGCGCCGTCTCGTCGGCCAACGTCCTCCTCGGTCACGACGGCACGGTCGTCCTCGCCGGTTTTGAGCACGTGACGCCACTCGCCAGCGAGGGCGCGATCGTCGACTGGCACGCGTTTGGCCTCTTGGTGTACCAGCTCTTTGTCGGCGCCGGGCCGCTTACCGAAGCCACGTTTCTCACCGACGCGACGTGCCGTCAACACGGCTTGCCGCACGCCGGGCGCGACCTCTGCCTTGCGTACGTCGTCTCCTTGCCGTCTCGTTTGTCTCATATCTATCGATGCGTAGCTTGTTCTCGGCGACGAAGGAGAGCACCGCGACAGACTTTATGGCGACCGACTTCTTCTTTGGCGTCGACTGGACGACCCTCGATACGACGCCAGCGCCACACCCGAGCGACGCGCCGCAGCTCGACGACGTCCCGACCGACGCGTTTGACTTGGCGCTGCTCCAAGCCCGCGTCTTTGCCAACGATCCAGGCGTATGGCCGCTGTACATTCCAGAGTACGCGTACGCCCGGGCCACCACGGTTGGCGGCAGCGACTTCGCCGTCCTCGGCACGTTGACGACACCGACACACGACGAGGTAAGACTACGATCTTAGGTTGATCGCATGTGCTCACACTTAAGTATGTAGGTGCACCTCGTGCAAAAGCTGACGGGCACCGACGCTGGCGCCTACTACGCTCTGCAGTGCACCGTCAAGGCGACAGCGCGACCGCCGGCAATCGACGTCTCGTCGCTGCGCCATGCGACCTTGGTGCCGACACGGTACCGGTTCCAGACGCGAACGACCGCGTTTGTCGTGACGCCGGTCCTTCGCGGCCACACTCTGCGCTCGATCCAGAAGACAACTGGACTGGACGAGCGCGAAGTGGCGTGGTACTTGTCCCAGGTGTTCCTCGGCCTCGCCTACCTCCACGCCCACGGCGTCGCACACGGTTCTCTCTCGCTTCAGAACGTCGTCGTCACGGACGATGCCACCGCCGTCTTCGCCCGCACCGACGCGTTTGTACCGCTCACAGCATCGACGCGCCGGGCCGACTTTATCGCCTTTGGCGACCTCCTCACTCAGCTACTTGCCGACAAGGCGATCCTCTCGGACGCCGCCACCGACCTCCTCTCTGCGTATGTTCATCTGCATATCTCTATATACTCGTACCTGTATGGAAGGACTCACATCGTGTCTAGCTACACCAGCGGCACGACCATCGACGTGGGGCACAGCCTCTTCTTTAGCTGGATCGCATGGGACCTCATGTGTACGGACGCATTCCATTTGGATGTGTCGCGGCCAATCGGGCGCTTTCTCAGCGCGGACAACGGCCGACCTTGCACTCGCCTCTTTGAAGACGACCTTACCCACCCCTGCGTTCACTGGCCCAACTTCGTGTTTCCACCAAGAACGTCGTCAACGACTGCTATGTAGTAGAGAAGTCATTGTGTATTTGTAATCGTAATTGAGTCTCGCATTCTCGAAATCTATACTCGAGTCATTTGAGTCGGTGAATAGTTCATTGCCCGCGCATCCACTGGCCCAACGCCGTGCATCCGCCTGCTGCTAACGTAGTATACTCGCAGTAGAGACGTGGTTGTAACTTGGTTAAAAATGTTTGAAATCTCAAGGGTTGAAAATCTCAAGGGTTAGGTCACGACCTCGAACGTCATGTCTTCATCCTCGTCTTCATTGACAACTATTGGGTGAGGTTTGGTCAGCGTCAATCGCAGCAGTGTCATGTGCGTCGGGTCGTCTGCCACAATCGCATGCACGTAACCAGAGTTCCCACGCGTGGGGTACGACCCGCCATGGACGGCCGTCGGTAGCCCCTGTATGCCTGCCGAAGCGTGCGTCATGGGCTGTCGGCGCCAGATCATGACCTGCAAATCCAGCTTGTAGACGTACGGGTCGTGCACCGGTCGGAGCGTCATTCCATGGACGTACCGCTGCGGATGGCAAGCGGTGGCAGCGACCGGCGCCTCGCGTTCAAACCACGGCTTCTCAAAGCTCGAGGCCGACGACTCGTACGAGAAGCCTCCAAAGACCACCAGTGTGTTGGCCATCACAAACGCTTGGCACAAGAACCGCTCGCATGGCAGCGACCACGTCACGACATGCTGGGCCAGGCGCGGCCGCGACCAAATGTGTGTGAAGAGGTCGAGCACATACAGATCCAGACAGCGGGTGGCGCGCGCCTGCTGGTGCGGCACGCTGCGGGCTTCCCAGCCGCCAACCAGTGCCAAGTGCCCGGCTCCGAGCGGCAGAAGCGTCGCGCCAAACCGCGGTGTGGGTGGTGCACCCATCGTGAGCGGCTCAGACCACGCGTGGCAGCGTGCCGCGTCTCTAGTAAGCGAGAGCTCCATAAAGTCCCCGTAGACCGTATGCAAATCTTTCCCGCCAAAGACAAAGGCCCGCGCCGAGCGGAGATCCACGGCGGCGGCGTGCCAGAAGCGCCCTCGAAGCGGTGACGCCACCGGTGCGCTCTGTGTCCAGCTCCAAAGCTCGACGTCCAAGATGTGCACGTCGTGGAAGACAATGCCGTGCTTGCCGCGACCCCCAAAGACGACGAGCGACTTCGGCGGCAAGAACACGGCGCTGTGGTCGGCCCGCCCGCGCGGAAACGAACCCGTGCACCGGGGCATCTCCCACGTGTGCGACGCCGGATCAAAGACAAAGACGTGGTTGGAAAAGTGCACTGTGCCGGCGGCGGCCATGGGGCGCGGCACGATCGCCCGCGGGTGCGCGTGCCCCGGGTCGCTGAGGTACGAGCCACCGACGAGCACGAGGAGCTCGTTGCATGCTGTGAGAGTTGCACCGTCGCGTGCACACGGCATCGCCATATTGAAGGCGTCATTGCCCCGCGCAATGACCGGCTCGAAGCGGACATGTGGTGTGTTGACAAGCGCCGGCGAAATGAGCTCGAGAAGGTACTGCTGATACGCGAGCCGCTTGGCGTCGACGCGGGCGGCCGGCGGCGATGCCGCATCCGTGCTTAATGGCGCGGCTTCGACTGCCTCGGCATTAGTCGTTGCGGTCGTGTTGTCGACGGGACTTGTGGGCGCGAGCACCTCGGCGACGGGCTCGGCGGTGGTCTCTTGCGTGGTCGGCGGCGGACCTGCGGTGCGGCTGCGCTGTAGCTTCCACTTGTGCTTTCGGAACGAGTCGATCGTCGCCGGATCCTCGCCGTTGGCCACACGCTGCTCGACGCTCTGGAGGTACAGCGCATGCTCAACCTCGTCCAACACACTTCGCTTGCGCATGCCTGTCCAAGATACGCTTCGCTTACAGTATTTAGGATAAATGTTGAATCGTGTGCGTAGACTGGTATCTCGGAAGGGTTAGCCTTCAAGTACCGGTAGTAGCTGAATCGACTGCACCCTCTAGACCGAACGACGTATTGTTTGTACTACGGAGTATATACGTAGCGCTGTACTAAACAATGACTGTTCGAAAGCGCCCTGGGACCTTGCGACTACAGGGTATCAAGGCAGATCCGTGCCAAGTCTCTAATTTGACACTAATTTACGTACGTATGTCAGCGTGCTATTCTTGCACAAAGCATGCAAATTAAAATACGAATATGGAGATAGCGGTTGGATCCATTATAAAGTATACCTATAAATGCATTTCTATCGCCAACATGCAACTGGCTAGTCACCCAATGGCATCTCGCCATTTCCGAGCGGTCTTCATCAACCTGCAGCATTCGAGCAAGGAAGCGATGCTGGACCACGACCATCTCCACTTCATTGCGACCAAGATCCAAGAGGACCCCAAGTTCTGGGCCGCTGTCCTCGCCGCCATCGTCGTCCCTCTCTTCATCGTCGCGCTCCTCGCGGCCAAGACACTCATCGACAGCATCGACGCCGACGAGCGCAAGGCCAAGGAGGCGGCGACCAAGAAGACGCAGTAAGTCGCATCATCGCACGCTGTCTGTACTCGTATTGCAACAACACATGTCTTCGAACGCTTGCTTTACGCGAGCGACTTTTGGAGCTGGATCGTCGGGTACTGCGGATGGACATGGAATGCGATCTCGAGCTTGGCCTTCTTCTCCGTGAGCGAGAGCGCCTGGAGCGACAGCGCCATCTTCTCCTTCTCCAGCTGCGCGAGGTACACGCCGTTCGAGACGCACACCTTTGTGAGCGCCTTGAGCTCGAGCGCGAGGCGGGCCGGCAGCGACGGCTTCGCCAACACTTGCTCAATGTGGCCGCGCGCCATCTTGAAGCACTCGTCCGACGACTGGTACACGACATGGACGTCGTACTGCGAAAAGTCGCAATTGCGCGTCATCTCGGCATGCGAGAGCGGCTGCGGGTACTGCAGCTTTTGGAACGGCAGGAAGCGGTGCGCATACCGGATCTCGGGCGAGCCGTACACGGGTAGATCCGCCGGCAAGAGGCCGTCCAGCTGCAGCCCCACAACGTACTAGGTAGAGCATCATGGCAACACGTTCAGAGGAAGCTAGCACGTACCTGGAACATGGCGCGGACCAAGGCGCGGTGCGTCTCGAGGAGTGCAATCTCAAGCGCGTACTTCTCCTTGATCGGATCCACGATGGCCTCGGGCTCGGCCTTGGCTTTTGCCGCCGGCTTGCCGCCCTTCTTCGCGTTCTTCTTGGGCGCCTTGGTCGGTGCCGGCGGCGGCGATGACTCGGGGCGCGTCATCGTCTTGAGCTTCTCGACAAACGACCATGCGTTGGTCAGGTTGTGTATCCGCGTCCCGAGAAGGTAGTCGAGGTAGCTAATATACAAAAATATTGTCATAAAAGCCATCGACCATATATCATGGACATACCAATACATGGTGCCAAACTCGGACGACGCATACAAGTCGAGTTCAAAACCAAGGTAGAGGTACTGCTGCATCAAGCCCAAGGTTTGCTCAAGGGCCCACGCCGTAAAGTAACGGGGGTAGGTGGCTTTCTAGACAGCAAAGTATCAAGGTATCAATCTCCAAACTGGCTGAAATGCAACGCTACGGGGATGCCCATTTCGGTGACGAATTTGTCGTCGATCGCGACGGCTTCCGACTCGAGGATGACCCAGTCCTGGAGCATGAGCTCCAAGCGCGAGCGCTGGCGCGGTCGGTTGTGCATGTGCAGCTTGAGCGACTCGTAGACGGCCTCGATGCAGCGCGACGAGTACGTCATGCCTTCTTGCGTCGAGAGCAGCACCGAGGGCACGCCCGCCATGACCATCGAGTCGCCGAGCCACTCCATGAAGTTGTACTGGCCATACATCTTTTTGTCGATGTACAGAAAGAGCTACCGAAAGCCATCATCAGAAAACCTAAAAAATCGCAACGTACGAGGATGTAGGACCGGACGAGGATGTTGGGCGTGAGCGACGACATGTGGCTCAAGAACGCCTTGAGGTCGTCCATGGACTTGAACGTCTCCGGCGACGTTCCGAGCCGAAGGTGCGCACAGAGCGTTTGGTTGGTGCCAACCACCGTCGCAAACGACTCGAGCTTGGCCGCGCGGGGCGGCGCGGTCGACGCCAACACACGTCCGATATGGTTGTCAAACCCGACGTACGTCTCTGGTTGCAAGCACGCCGGCGGCACCTCGAGCGACTCGGTCGCGAGTTGACCCAGGTGCGTCATCGCAATGTCCAGAAAGTGCGTCGCGCGCTCCAAGTCCGGGCACTCGGCCGTGCCCTACGCCCAATCATGAGGTTTTATCCCGCATGATGTTCGCGCGTACGAGGCTCGCGAGCGCGAAATAAAAGTGCTTCTTGTACTGGAGGCGCGTCGAGAGGAGCTGCGCCAACTCGAGGCCGAGCGTCGGATGCAGTGGCTCGATCGACGACGGCTTCTTCTTGTTCTTCTTGGCCAAAAGCGCATCCAAGCGCTGCTCGGCGATCTCAAGAGCTGCAAAGACAAGTGCGTCATCGATGACGTCGCCACGGGGCACGTCAGCACTCGCGGGGGCAAAGTCCTCTTCTTCGTAAATGTCGGCGCGGAGAATCGCGTTGCGCTGGATCGTACACGCCTTGATCGTCAAGAGAAGGTACGCCCGGAAGACACAGAGCAGCGAGTCGTCTCTCGACGGACCGACCGCCAACGTCATGACGTCGTCCGACTCGAGCTGGAGGAGGGCGCTCGAGACGACCGGATGCAGGTACAAGCACATCAAGAGCGACTGCTCCATGGACTGGCCATTGCGCCACGCGCTTTCGCACTGCTCAATGCGATCAAGTGTCGCGACGAGGCTCGTTGCGGACGTGAACGTCATTGGGATCAAGCCTACCATAGTATCGCACGGATCACGATGCGGAACCGTCATGGCAGACGAACCTTTGGCGAGGCGCTCGGCCACCGGCAGAATGAGCTCGTTCTGGCCAACCATGCCAGCGTCCATCTTGGGGTCCATGAGCTCGAGCGCCGACATGGACTCAAAGGAGTTGAAGAAGGGCACGTGCACCATTTGGCTCAGCGTGAGCGCGTTCGACGCATCAAAGAAGAGCTACGGAAGGCGTGAGGAGACCACGCCCATGCGGCTGCCACGTACCTCGGTCGCGTCCGACCATTCGGCGCTCAAGAGGTCGTCGGCCACGTGCGGTGGCGCAACAGCCATTTCTTTCCAGAGTTTGAGGCGATTAGACACGCGCTGGACGTGGGATTTGATTTTACACGCGCGACGAGCCCTCTTTGCATGTCTATGCCCTTTTCCACTTCGTTTTTCACGTTTACCACCATGGGTTTCACACCCACGATTACGGCGTCGCCGGATACGCTGCGCCTGTCGATGGCTAAACCCACGCATTTTTACGCCCACAGTTTGTCTGCATCAGGACATCGCTGATGGGACTTTGGCTGCACTGGGCACACTTTATTATAGTCAACAAAGAAGGCAATGCAAGGTGCGTCGCATCTACGGTGGTGAAGGAGCCCACTGGCGACAACCTTCCGAGACACAGGCTTAGGGGGCGTGCGTCTATCCTTGCCGTATCAACGTCCCCTTAATATGTAGTTTAAGAGGTTTATCCGGCCAATACTCCCCGCTTGTGGTATCGTCCCGTGGCATTCGATTGCACAGGTTCTTCCACTCGATGAAGTTGACGGCATGCCATCAAGTGTGAGAGGTTTGGATGGCGTCAACGGCGACTTTTTATGACGTGTTGACGGCGGGCTTGTCTGGCGCGCGGCACTTATGCGTTCTCGCAGGTTTGGGACTGTCGCAGTGCTTGCGTCAACGTTGCTGGCGCCGGCGATTGGGTTGACACGCTTCAGATTCTAAGATTGTGGAACAATAACCAGCGACGATGCAAGCACCAGAGTCGGTCGCTCCTCAGACGCCAGAACAACAAGAACTGAACCCACCTCCGACCATGCCGTCCAAGCTCGCAGCGGAGACCCCAAGTGCCGAAGCGACGACGACGCTCACGAACCTCATCGTGGCGTTTCTCGAGATCTCGTCGTCCTTTCTGCGCTTCAAGCACACGGGCCCCGTGGCGTCGCAGTCGCTCCAAGCTGTCGCTGGTATTGCTACATGCGTCGTCTCGGCTCGAATCACGGGATGTGCTATGTAGCGGCGCTCGAGAAGCCCATGGTCATCAAGGCGCTCTGTCGCATCATGCAGGTATGGGCCACGGTAGTCGAGAGCGATGCGTTGCATCGATGTTCATCATCGCTGTCTAGACCATCGCTATGGCCCTCGAGAAGGAGATCGTGCTCGAGTCGGTCGCGCAGTCGCTCGACATGACCGCCAACAAGCTCAAGAAAGAGAGCGTGACGACCGAAGCGATCATGCAGCTCATTCTGAACCTGAGTGCCCAAGGCATCTCGGGCGTCAACACGCTCTTGGACCAAGACGTTGTCCTGAAAGGGTACCTCGATGCGCTCGAGACGTTCAAGCCCGTGCTGCACACGGCCAAGGACTTGTATGAGTACAGCATGACGTACCCGGCCGTGAGCTACATGGTCTCGCAGCTGCAGCACCAGGCCTCGTCGCGTGGGCACCACATTACGTCGCTCTTGACCAACCCACGCGTGCACACGGCGATCTCGACCGCCACGTCGCTCACAACCACCGCGTGGAACCAAGCGTGGGAGTACTCGCCGTTCGCGTCCAAGGCTAGCAACGCTGAGCGCGAGAAGCTGCGCTCCGAGGTCATGCTCCACTCCCAAGTGCCCTTTGCGGGCATGTCGCTCGAAGACATGCTCTCGACGAACGAGCAGGTGCGTGACGCGATGGTGCGCCTCGCCGTGGCCAAGGACGCCAAGATTGCGCAGCTGGAAAAGTCGCTCGCCGACACCAACCAGTATGCGACCGAGCTCGCCGAGGCCATCGCCAAGGGCCCGTACCACAAGCGCCCGCCCATGTCCTACTAGCGATCTTTCTAATTTATGTGTCACTGGACAGCGGGCAAGTCACGCGGAACGTTCGTCAAAAAAGCGCTTTGAAAGCGCGTAGGACGTTAATAGTCCCTAATTTTATTCTTTTTGGTACAAGTAGCTTGGTATTTGTATTGCATTAAAATGTGTAAATAAAGATGGACGCGTCCCACACCGCCCAGAGCGAGAAAGGGTCGGTCGACGGCAGACAACGAAGGAGCATGGTACGTGGCAGCATGGCCGGCGACGGCGACGGCGACGGCGGGAGGGCTCATGTTTGGCCTAGTTCTTTGGCGGACAAGGCGGCAACAACCCGTTCGGTGTCAACTTTGGCTTTGGCCACAACTTTCCGCAGCGGTACGAGCGCTCCTCGATCGAGCTACATGGTCATGGCGCATGGACGCTAGCTTTGACGAGCACTACCGCGTGTACCCCGTGTCGTTCTGCGACAAGGCGCACTTGGAAGACGGCGACAAGAGTACGACGACATTGCTTATCGTTCGTGCTTGATCGGTGGTGCTAGTTCTCTTGCCGCCGTCCGCGCTCGAGACGCTGGGTACGCCACGCCAGCCCACACGAGGATAGCGCTCATGCGACTGTAGCACGCCTGCATATCGAGTACCCGATGCTCTTCAAGATCAAGAACGAAGCGGTCAACCGTGTGTCGCACTGCGGCGTGCTCGAATTTAGCGCGCCCGAGGGCAGCTGCTACATGCCCTACTGGGTACGTCGTCGACGACGACGACGATGGAATCTCCTCATGCGAGTTGGCTAGATGATGCAAAACATGTTTCTCACCGAAGGCAGCATCCTCAACATCCAAAACGTCACGTTGCCGAAGGCGACCTTTGTCAAGATCCGTCCGCAGTCCAAGGACTTTCTGGACATTACCAACACCCGCGCCGTGTACGCCTTGTCGATTGTCTTTATGTACACACCTCAGAGGTGTCTTCTGGTTGCGTAGCCTCGAGGCGTCGCTGCGCAAGTACTCGTGCATGACGGTGGGCGACACGATTTGCATTCAGTACAACAACCGCAACTACCTCCTCGACGTCCGCGAGGTGCGACCTGTCGACGCCGCCAGTATCATTGAGACGGACTGCGAAGTCGACTTTGAAGCGCCTGCCGACTATGTCCCGCCGCCGGCCCCCGTTGCGGCGGCGGCGCCCGCGCCCGTCTCCAACCAGCCGTTTGGCGGTGTGCCCACGATGAAGCGCGAAGCGTTTGCCGCCGCTCGCCCCGCCTCGCGCGGCTCGGGCCTCGGCGGCCTCCGCATGAAGAAGGCAACCGACCAAAACACAGACGCCGAAGCACTCCGAGCGGCTCGACTGAAGCGCTACGAGGCGTTCCATGGGACCGGGGTCTCACTCACGGGCGCGACATCGACGTACGCTGCACCGACGACGGTGGCGCCGACGAGCGCACCGAAACCAGAGGAGGAAGAGACCAAGGCCGCCCCCAAGCCGTTCGAGGGCCAAGGCAACCGTCTTCGATAAGTCTCCTGTGAGAATCCACTCATTTGGTTGATGACTCCGTCTTTTCTACTACATTTACGTATCTTTTTCCCGTCAAGCCCTCGGCAGCACGTGGGATGCGGCTGCGGTAGACGGCAAACCAGTCTACTCTAGTACGAAAAACCATTACTGAGCGACGAACGATATATATCAATGTATCAATCTCATGCGAATGCAACAGGACGGCCGCGGCACGAGCCAGGGAATCCAGTGGGATCATCGTTGAAATAAATAAATTTCACTCGGTCATGAATGGATGACCGTATGCGACGAACAACGTGTGCCCCAGTGTTGGCTCGACGGCTTCGTCGGCAAAGTCCTCGAGGCTCGGAGCCTGCTGCGTGAATGCAGTCGGAATAGCAGCGACTGCTTCCATCGGCTCTGTCGACGCGGGCTGCACTGCTGGTTGCGTCATCGAGAAGATGTGCGTAGCAGCTTGCACATGGTCGCCGTCGCTCTCCGTAGGGCTGGGCACCTTGAGAGGCGACTGCCAGTTGCGCGCCTCCACCACCGAGCTCCCGTCTCGCGCCGCATGCAAACTGGTCGAGAGATGGGTGCCCAAGAGCTCCAAGTGCGATCTCTCCGTCTTGATAGCTCGCGCCTTCGTCGTGCCAGTCAGCGACATCGTGGCGCGTTTGCTTTGAACGACCTTCCAGCGGCGTTGGCATTGGTCACAGCTACACAATCATGGCGTCAATCCGCACCTCGTGATCGTGCGAAGCGAGAGACATACTCGCGGGTGGCAACGATGTAGGCGACCACGTCCCAATCGCTCGTCAAGCTTGTCGCAAAGTGTAGTCGGTCGTTCTCATCCATAGCCCAAGGTCCATGATGTCGAGTTGCTCTGCCGAACACCGAGTACCAAGTGCGTTGGCAGTCACGGGCGGAATGACGAGTGAAGTACGCGGCCACTTGGTCCCAAGTCGCGCAGGTTGGGGCAATGGCCCGCAGTTGTGCTAGCTACGTGCAGTCGATGAGCGAGGAGCTGCGAGCACCGACGCACAAACCTCGTTACCGACCCAGGCATCCATTCTTGAGCTCCCGCGGCAAAATTTAACAGTGTCACGTTCAGGGGCAACCCAACTTATCGGATCATGCGTTAGTGTATCAATGTATCAGGAATAAGGTGCGACGCAAGTGGTAAAAGGCACAGAAGTATCAATTGTAAAATTTTAAGGTTTCAAGCTGGTGAGTTGCAAGCCAGCGTTTGTTGTACGCTGTAGCAGGGGTCGAGAAGCAGTTGATTGACCCTTGGTTTCAGCAATGACTCTGAAATGAAATGAGCTCGACGGTCAAGTTAAATGTATTAGATGTATCTACCAAATGAGAAGTGGATAATCCAGGCACGCAAGCAGGCAACTAAGCGACCCGATTCCGACGTGTTGCGTGGTCGAGAATGACAAGGGTCGCGCACAGGCGTCATCAACGACACTGCTGCTTGCAATAGACTTATGTAGTAGTTTACATTTACATGGAACCTTACGCCAATGTAGTTTTATCTACTCGGAGATGGCGCCGAACATAAAATGCGAGTGGCGAAGGGGCTGCGCGCGTGGAAGCGACCGCGACACCTTTTGCGTCTTGCCTTCGTCCAGCGTCCCGTGGCCTAGAACGTCACCGACGTCCCATGACCGTCCATGACACTCTGCTGCGTACCTTCAAGAACCAGGTCAAAGCCGTCGCCGAGCTCGACGCTAAAGTGGAACCGGCACTTGTACGACGCGGCAGCTTTCGGCGAAAACGTCACCTACCGACCCATATGACGTTTTTCCAGTCAAAACATAGGTCGTCGTCCTACGAGCACTTCCAGCGGTCGATGGATCGCAGCTTGGTACTGCGGCGACGGTGATGGCACGAGCGCACCTACCCACAGGTTTTGTTTCTACCTCGTGTCACAGCACAAGCATGCACGTACCGCTGTTGTGCAGCGGCAGCGATGGACCACGCAGCGTGCCCGATGAGATGCTGAGTTGAAACACCTAGCCCTCCAATGTGTATCAAGGTCCGAATCCAAGAGCGTCTACCGAAGGGTCGTCGACGGTCTTGGACCCAAGCTGTGGCACATGGTGCACCGTGAAATGCGCGTCCACCTCGGTGGGATTCGAGAGAAAGACCTTGACCTACGCCCGAGATACACTTGTGAGCTCGTCGTCTTGAAACGATGATGCGAGGGATCATGTAGTTTCAATACGGTCTCGTGCTGCTCGCAGTGGACGAGCCCAAACTTGAAGTGCGACGGCGCAAGGACGAGGATAGGGCGCAAGATGCGTCCTTGGAGCTGAATCGTCTGAAGCGTGCCTTGGCTGAAGCGGATCGTAAGGGCGCCCGGAACAAACACGACGGCGGGCTCGCGTCGGCTGGACGTGGGCGGCGGCTACGATAGCTCTTTAATAATGGCCTCTGCCGACGAATGGGGCGTCTACGAGCTTTGGAACGAAGTGAATCTTGACGTGCACCGATTGGCCCGGGCCCAAGGTGAAGCAGGGTGCTGGCTGCTGGTTGAACTTGATGGACCGCTGCGCGGGCGACAGCACACTATATAAAGATGGTAGGTATTGATTGCGCCTGACGGTCGTACCTGGGGCTCAGCGGGTGCGGCGTCGCCACGGACGTGGCTTCGACAATGTAAAAGGGTGTGTCCGCTACGTCAACTAGTGACCACTATTGTCTTATCACGCCATTTGTGTACGTGACGTTTCCAGGCGAAACGTGAGCTTGGTGGCCATGCGGTTCACGAGCTGAACGGCTTGCGTGTGGAGCGGGTGGTCGGGTACCTTGGTGTACAGCGACCTAGAGAGTATACGTTGCTAGATCATCAAGGTATCAATCTAAATACCAGGTCGTAAACGTCAAACACTGCAGACCGCCCGATGTCGTGCCCTTGTCCCAGTGCAAGTGGGGCTGGATCAAATGACCCGACATGGCCAGCTTGAGGCACGCCAACGACTTCATATTGAGCGAGCCTAGGAATGCACAATGAATATTTTGGATCGACACAATGGAGTGTCCGTACCGTTCTTGTACTTTGCCATCGAGTTGGTGAGGCGCACGGCTTTGAGAGCCTTCCCGACCGCACCCATCATGATGCTTTTGGCAGACGAGGTGTTGCCATCGGTGACCGCCGACGCGCTGCTGCTGAGCGTCGCCGATGACGCGCCGTGGTCGACGCCGTCTAGGCACATCGTCGTAGGTTCAATAGTGAGGAAGGAGTACCATTGTCATTGTGCAGCCACTCGGCATCTGCGACCAAGAGCGCGCGCGTGAGCCTAATATATATGGCTGAGTATTCGTATATTGGTGCTTCAGGTACCCGATGCCAGTGTTGCGCGCTGGGAAAAATGTCATTTGAAACGTAGCGTGGCCATGCTTGGGCACGATCTTGTCTTGGGGATCGACTTGGAACGGCAGAAACGAGGCTTCCTTTTGCAAGTGCGGCCGAATCGTCACTTGAAGACTCTATTCCCATGATGAGCGAGCCCTCGTGCACAATATGCAATATTTCTACCCCGCTGTCGAGAACTTGGATGCGAAGGTCCACGACGCGCTCGAGGCTGTCTGGGTCGGGGTATTCGAGCAACTTCCACGCGAGTTTGGCAGGGATCGGGCCCGTGTTGATGATCTGGATCTTGCGGACGACGCTCTGCCATATGAAAGTGTCCATCGTTCATATTGAAACGAATATATATGTTGCAGACCTCCGAGTGCAGGGGCAGCATGCCATACTCGAGCACCGGCCACACCCCCGCGTTCTACGCGCAAGGGAAGACACTATTTCCGAGTCGATATATCGAGTGTACCTTTATGAGGAGACCGACGCAGTTGGGATTGATGCTCAGGGGGCACCCGACGACGTTGATCGTTGCACTCAGCCGCACCGGAGGCATGGTGTCCAATTTCACAATGATATCGTCGACGTAGCTAACAAACATGTAGAAAGCGCGCCCTAACAATATATATTGTCGCACCGCCCCGACATGTTGTTGAAGCACGTAATGTGCACGACAGCTTGCTCCCACTCGGCAATCGTCAGCGCCGCGGGATAGCACACCTACTCGCTCAATACAAATATATCTCGGGCAATATTGGAATCGAGGCCACATACGAGAGCGACGCCGTGGCCGAGGCTGAGCACCCGGCGGTCTTCCAGCACGTTGGCTTGCTCGGCCTTGTATTGCTGTCCTATAGGATGCGACGGTGCATAGGATGCCACGACCTGTGTTACGAACCTTGGGCCGACTGAAAGACGTTTTGCGGTGGCTCCAAGAGGTTCTCGGGGGGTGTCTCCGCTACCCACGACAATATATGTATGGTAAACGTCGCCCTGGGATGTGCGTACTCGAGGCCGCGGCGTATTTCTTGGCTTCAAACGACACTTTGGCGGGAATGCCGCTGTGGTTGCGGATCAGGAGGCGAAGCTACGCGTGATTTTAGACACGCGATCGACAATAATCGCGAGGAATAACGTACGGTTTTCCGCTCGAAAAGCGCGACTTCCTCGCCAAACTGCAGCTTGGGCAGCAAGGCGCCGGCCGGCGCGTCCGTGTGGGGTGCGAGCTCCGGAATCGGCTCGTTGGGCTTGAGAAGCTCATACGACAGCACAAGTCTACGCGATCGATGGATCAATCGATGAAAACAGAACATTGGACCAACCCTTTTTGGAGCGTACTGAGTTCAAACCCCAGTGGTGCCAAGAGGCCGCGGACGTTGCAGGCAAAGACGGCGTTGGTAAAGCCCGGCACCCGACCTACGAAATGCGTTGAAAATCCCCTTGAATGTGCGATTCGAACCGGTGAACGTCACCGTGATGGTGAGCGACTCTTTTGAGACAAGGTTGCCGGCTTTGGGCTCAAATTCAATCGTGTACGCCTTGGAGCGGCCTAGTTGCAACGTCTAGGCTCCATACGAGAGCAATGTATAAAAGGTGACCCTGGGGCTCGACCCACTTGAAGGACGCGGGCAGGTTCGATACATTGATGAGCTGGCACGTGGCCTGCACAGGCACGCCAATGTAGGTGGTGCCTGCAAAGCAATCTTCGACGACCAGTATGTCACATTGTTGTACATACCCAAGTTGATGCGCGTGATCGTCAAGTACACTTGGGGGCATTGAATCTCGGCGCGGGCCGAAATGAAGCTGGCGCACGTAAGCGGTTCCTGTAGCAACTCGCACTGGAACGACGCTACGCAACGACGGGTTTACTAACGCGTTGCAGCATCAAACCAAGGCGATACTACCTCGAAAGCGTTCCGGGTATTTCCCCGACATGCACAGGACCGAAACTTGGCCAATCTCGCCCGGCAAAAGCGACCCTTCCTCGGGGGTAAACGTGATGACGCATCTATACCGCGTCAGCAGCGAGAGCAAAGAACGAGAGGCACCGAGGAGGCGTGTCGATCTTCTCATCATCGGTCTTGCTCGCTTCGGACGACACCTTATGCATCGTGTTGTGGGATCCATGGAATTTGCTTTCAAGAATATACCATGGAGAAGCGCGAGAGCAAAGACTCGTTGGAATTGGAGCGTCTACAGGCACGCAACGAAATGAACAATCAAACTATCAAGTTTGTATCAACTTGAGCGGTGCAGGGTTGTGCACGGACGCGCCGACATGCGAGAAGCGGTAGCTAGCTAAGATACATTTTTACAGAGCAGGTACGTAACAAAAATGTACCGATTGCCGTCGACTCGTTACGGAAGCGCAGCACTTGTGTCGCCGAGTGCCCGACCGAGACAAGCCCAAAGTCAATCTATCGTATCCATTATATCTCTCAAGTACATGCAGGTCGGTACCTCGGGCGAGAGGAGCCGAATGTGCGGGCGTGGCACCGTGCCTTCGACCCAAATCGAGACCTTGTCGCTTGGTTCCTGAAGACCTTGGCCAATGTGGCACGTCAGCGGCAACGCAAATCCGCCCGTGAGCACTATTGCATCGTGTGCATCATCATCCGAGCCACAACAGGACGCGACGGAGCCTACGTGGGGTGTACTGGAGCTTGGCGATTGTCGAGCTATTGGCACTCAGAACGCCAGTCTGGGGCGTGATCGTCGCATCTAGTGTACATTATGGTACATGCAAGAAACACGTCGTACTTGGCGGCAGCGCATGCCAGTCAAAATGGACTTGCGAGTCATTCGGGTTGGCCAGCGTCAAGTTGACGGCAAGGGGCTGCTGCTGCGGCACACCGGCGCCGAACGCCACGACATTCGGTGAGACTTTGACGAGCGCCTACGAACCGATCCTGTCCTTCTGGTCTGTGGCCACGAGCCTACGTGTCGTCCCGTGCCTTCGAGAAGTAGCTGCATTGCGACCACGCTTGTCAACGGAGGGCTGCAAAGCAGTCGTCATCCCACGCTATGCCGACGCATGCAGCGTACCGGACACTGTCGACGCGGTCGGGGGCCCGTGCGGGCAAGCAGAAGGGTGGCACGTTGAGTATCATCAAGCTGGCAGTCGCTGCAAACGACGCCACTCTCTACCATGACAAGTGTCTGTTATTGCATCTGCGCACTGAGCTGATACCGTCGGTTCGAACGTGACGTGGAACCGGAGGGCACTTTGGCGCGTGAGTGTGCCCTATTGTAGTGCGTTATTGACTTGTCTGAGTTGACGGGTCAGCGCGGTACCTGCGAGGGGGCGACTCGAAACACGCTGGGCTCCTCTACCCACCCCGAGCAAATTGAGCCTTTGAAACGATAACGAGCGTGTACGCAGCTGCCATTCAAAGGGCAAATCGAGTCGCGTGTCGTTCCAAAGCTCAAATGTCTGCGACGACGACGAGCTAAACGAAAAATAATCGATGAGAGACCGTCATGTATCACGATGTTGTCACGGTACTCGACGACGAGCGGCGGAAAGAGCAAGCGGTCCAGTGGTCTAAACACAGGCATTGGAAAGGACGATATTGTATCAGCAATGTACCCCATTGTCTGCACTTTGGTCTCGATCGCCTTCTCGTTGACAGCGATCGGGAAGACGTGGATTTCACACCCTTCGCCTGCCAATTGAAACGTCTTGACCAGACAGTTGTCTAGTGCCTATGGCTAGGAGAATCCTGCCGAGAGAAAACGTCGATGGTACCGCAGACAACCACGAACGGCACCACTTGATGCCCGACCATTGTTGGTGTGTACGTAAGCTCCAGCTCCACCATGGCGCCTACGTCCTCAATCAGCAAAATGAGCGCACTGGCGCATCGAATAACACCTTTTTGAAGATCAAATGCACTTGGCGAGAGCTGGAAGGGCCCGACGCAGAGGGCTTTCGGTGTCTAGTTGCACATGTTTATGGTTCAAGCAGCAATTAGTCGAATCCTACCGCGGGCAGCGGTTCGCGCATGAGCGCATTGATGTGGTCGATCAGCGACGAGTGCGACAGCGCCTTCTCCCACTCGTCTTCGGTCATGAGCCAAAACCGACCACGGCCGCCTTGGTTGAGACACGAGATCGTTGTGACGCACGTGTCTACAATGACGTCAGCGTGACGAGCACCTCGTCATTCCAACACCTCCAATCAAGCAGCAGTGGGCTTGCAGCGTCGATGGAATCGAAAGCTGCGGCGGCTCGCGGTGCGCCAGAATGGGCACTTGCAATGGAATATCCTGCAATGATAATATCAGTGTATCAAGTCTCGTCGACAGCACATACCGTGCCCTGCGGCGTGTCCATCATGACAACAAACACGTCGTTGTAGTCGGCGCGCGTATCCGGTGCAAACTGGATGCGCACTTGGCAGCTGAGCCCTACCCTCGTCAATGTAGTCAATGAGAAAAATTTCAACGTTTCAACGTATCAAGCATACCCGGCGCAATCAGTCCGGTCTCATCGGGGAATTGCACCGAGGCAAGCATGAAGAACGCCGTCGCTGGCGGCAGCACGCGACACCGACTGCTGATCGCACTCACCTGTGAATTGTCAAAAATCGTGAATCGAATAAGGGATGTTTGGTCAACTGTACATTTTTGATCAACACGAGTTGCTCGTAAATGCCGCCAATCTCGTAGGCGAGAAATTCAACCGGGTTGGGCTGCACCACAAACGGTGGCTCCGACCTAGACAATATGCGTCTTTATAAACCCTATTGTTGGTTTTTCAAAAGATAGGAATTTCGGTACTCGAGCGTCACTTTGTTGGTATCGAAGCGCGGGTTTCGGACAAAGTTAAGCTTGCTCTGCATGCGGTGCAGAATCTTGTTGTTGAGGGCCGCGTCGTCCGTCGAAATCGTGTGCGCGACCGCTTTGGGCGTCGGCTTGGCGCGCGGCACGACCTACGAATTATATATATATATATCAATATGTCAATACAGCGCTAAAGACAATCGACCTCATCCACAAAGTCGCTAATGTACTCGTCGTCGTCGCCGTGCTCATTCATGTAAAACTTGTGCAACGTCGATTCCTTGCGTGTTTGGACCGTCGACGTCGACTTGAGGTACCCCGGCGTCTCGATCGCCGCCTTGGCCGCTACACGTCGCGTTGCAGCGTATGTGCTTGTATCGATAAAGACAAGGTAACCTTTGATCTGCGCCGTGGGGCCGTTGCCCGACCGATCGAGCATTTTGAGATGGTTCTCTTCCAGCAGATTTCGCGCCTGGATGAGCGACTGGGCAAACTCGCCTGTTCATAGGAAGACGTGCTTAGCGTATTCTCTGCGGGCGCTCGAAAGTCTGTACTACCAAACGGCTCCAGCTCGGCGGCGTCGAGGCGAAAGTTGGAGGGTCCGATGGGAATCTGCGCTTTCACGACGAGCCCTTGCTTGACGAGCTCCCGCGCCTAGTGGATTATACACGAATTACGATTCTGTCAATAGAAGAAATCGCCCACCTGCGCCTCGTCCTTCTCCAAGGCTTCGCGGCGGCGATTCTCGAGCAGTGCCATGAGGTCGGTGGCTTGCTGGACCTTGGCCCGAAGGTCTACGCAGCAGCTTTTTCTGGGCTGTGTCAAATTGGCTCAAGATACCGGCTTCCACTTCGGCGACGCGTTGTCGGCCGTACACCAAGTAGGGATGCTCGGGCTCCTACGCCTCGCGTCCCAAGGTGCCCGTGGGCAATCGCGCGGTTACCTCGGGTGTCTCTGTCGCATGGTCGTTGTTGTTGTCAGCATCGATTGTATGGTCTTCACTGGTCGTCTTTGGCGCCTGCGAAAGTAACCCGAGCTGATACAATGGCCGACAGGTTGAAGCGTCTACCGGTGTCATCGCCCATGCGTTGTTGAGTCGCTGGTCAAAGTCGTCCGTGTAGTAGTCGCGGAACGCGCGCCGAAGGACATTGGAAATCGAGCCGACGGCGACGACGTCTTCGTCCTTGAGCACTGGTACCGCGACCTGGTTGTCGCTCTCCGTAGGTCCCATCGATCGAGGCAACAGTATCGAGTGCACCCTTTCGCCAAGATACAAAACGACATGATATAGTATTACTACAACACTATTCTCCGTAAAAGAGAAATACCCAATGCCACCAGAACACCACCAAAATTCCCAAAATTGGCTTCTGGCCGTGTGCGAGCGTACATGATCTTCCTTCGATGACGATACTGCACCGTGCCTCCGAAGCGTATACGTCACCATTTTTCAATGCGCAATAAGAATACCCTGCAGAGGTGGAGAGGCGGATCGTTCGTTGCTTCGTTGCCAATCACCTTGGCCGGCGGCGACGTCGTGTGCGTTCCATACGCCGCTTCATGTGGGTAATAATTTCTGAGGCTCCAACTCGATGTCCACTTCTCTTGAGCGATGTCAACTTCATCGAGAGATCGTCGTCGCCCTTCCTGCAAACAACGCGTGGGAGCGTGCAGGGTACTTGTAATAGCACATGCAAGCGACACTTGACAACCGTTGTGGGCTACTGCAACGTGCAGATCAGAAAACCGTCGTCTATACTACTTCTCTTCCTCGGCGCTCGCTTCGAGCATGTCGCCATGGGACGTCGCCGACGTTCTTCTTGCTTGCCTTGACGACAAGCCTGCGAAGCGGACGTGGCGCAGGACCCTAGAATTCTTCCTATCCGACATCCAGTTCGGACCGAACACCGTGTCGGTCGACCAACGCGCGCACGGAATTGGATCTGGAATTCCGCATCGATCCACGCGTGCAAATGCGTCTCTCCCGACGACGACAAGGCGGCGACTCTCCCGGCACTGCCACGTCACGCAGTGGATTTAAATACTTCCTTGTTTCGAATGGAATCCAATCCAATAAAAAAAGCTTCGATGGCGATGTTCGCGGGCCTGTCGCAGCATGTAATTTAAAAAAAGGATGCGTGGGAAGCTGTAATAAAATACATGCGAATCTCCCACTTTGTTCGCCAATCATCTCTGGCTGGGTGCCATGGTCCCGTCGTTCGTCACACAATCCTATCCGCCGTCGACCACATACTCGATGATGCACTCGATCGCCCTCTCGCGCAAGGTCGTCGCCGCCGCCTGCCGCCGCATGCACATGGAGGCCTCGTCCTCGGACGTGACCAAGTCGGCCGTCAAGGTACAGAAGACTGCTATCCTCGCAGCATCCACTCACGAGGCAATAGGAACTGATTGGCGCAAGCCAAGTCGTGCTCTTCTCCAAGTCGTACTGCCAGTTCTCGGAGCGCGTGAAGGAACTCTTTGAGGACATGGAC
Organism: Saprolegnia parasitica CBS 223.65; assembly: GCF_000151545.1. NCBI lineage: Eukaryota > Oomycota > Saprolegniomycetes > Saprolegniales > Saprolegniaceae > Saprolegnia > Saprolegnia parasitica. The sequence continues at coordinate 155,602 of NW_012156431.1, forward strand.
ATTCAGTCGCTCACGATCGAGCTCGACGACCTCGACGAAGGCGCCCACATCCAGGACGCGCTCCGGGACATGACCCAGCAGTGCACGATCCCCAACGTATTTATCAACGGCAAGCACATTGGTGGCTGTGAGAGCGTCATGAAGCTCGTCAAAGCCAACAAGCTCATGGACACGATCTCGGGCGACGAGCAAGCGCCTGCCCACCACGGCTGAGCCGCCCTTCGATCTCTATTTTTAATTATTAATTTACAACCGCCTCCGAGTTGCGCTTCAACTGCATAACGAAATCAGACACGGGCGCGAGGACTCTGTCGTGCCACTGTGTCTGTGCCTCGTGCAGCCAAAGACAAGACGGGACGATAAAAATGGACCTCGGCGTAAAGCAGGCGCACGTGGCTGAGAGCGTACAACGTGCGCCGGCGTCCACTGTCTTCAACATGCGATCCTCACCCGAAAACGTCAATTTCGTTTTTAAATACCAAGCAATTTTAAAGTATTATATATTGCTTTTTAAATATTGTGTCTGCGGCGGCCATCATGATCCAAGCGCGTCGTCGGTCGGTTCTAATTGATGCACACACTGTCAACTGCACGGTAGACGGCCTGCATACCGAGACCAGTAGCTCTCCGCCGCAGCGTACTCGAGTCCGGCCTTAGCACGGAGACTCGAAGCGTGGCTTGAAGTATGTATTACCGTTGTTGACACCCCACGTCCTCGACGTTCCATGACAGGTTGTGCACACAAGTTGTCATGCATCATTTATTAGCAACATGTATAAGTTAGTCAGTACGGTGGAGAGTCTACAATGTGAGTTGCTTGCTTACTGCGACGTCGTGCCGGGGCAGTCGTCAAAGTCACCAAAGATCATCTCGTCGAGGGCGCGGCCGGCACCGACCATCGGGTAGCAGTGCTCGTCCTTCTCGACGACGAACTCGCCGAGGATCGGGCCGTCGGCGGCCAGGAACTCGGCCATCGCGCGCGGGAGGTCGGCTTCGTCCGTGCAGCGGATCGCTTTGCAGTGCATGCTTTCGGCAAACTTGACAAAGTCCGGGTTCTTCATGACCGTGCCCGAGTAGCGCTTCTCGTAAAAGAGGTCCTGCCACTGCTTGACCATGCCCTGAAAGTTGTTGTTCAGAAGAAGCACCTTGACGCCGACGTTGAACTCGGCGGCGGTCGCCATTTCTGTCAGCGTCATCGCGAACGACGCGTCGCCGTCAATGTCGATGACCATGTGGTCGGGCTTGGCCATTTTGGCGCCAATCGCGGCCGGGAGCCCGTAGCCCATCGTGCCGAGGCCGCCCGACGTAAGGAACGACCGCGGGTTGCGCCACCGGTAAAACTGGGCCGCCCACATCTGGTGCTGCCCGACCCCGGTCGAGATGATGACCTTGTCGTTCGTTTTCGTCTGCGTGTACAGCTCTTCAATGACGCGCTGCGGCTTCATGGGCATGCCCGGCGCGGCCGCGCGGTACCGGAACGGATGTGCCTTCTTCCAGCCGCTGATCTTTTCGTGCCATTCATGGCGTTCGTCGCGCACCAGCAGCGGCAAGAGCTGCTCAATGTTGTATTTCGCATCGCCAATGACACCGACCGTGGCCGGCACGATCTTGCCGACCTGCTTGCCCGAAATGTCAAAATGGATGATGCCGCCGCGGCCATCACGCGCGGCGCGGCGAGCCTCGGGGGCAAAGTCGGGCACGCGGCCGGTGACGCGGTCGTCGAAGCGCGCGCCGATCGCAATGATGCAGTCGGCTTCTTGGATCGCATAGTTGGCGTAGGCGGACCCGTGCATACCGAGCATGTGCAAACTCAGCGGGTCCGTCTCGTCAAACGCGCCCATGCCTTGGAGCGACGTCGTGACCGGGAGCTTGAACTCCTTGGCCAGCGATCGCAGCGCCTCGCTGCAGTGGATCGTGCCTTGGCCGGCGTAAATGACGGGCTTCTTCGCCTTGTTGATGAGCGCCGCCGCGGCTTGGAGGTTCTCGGACTGGTCGACGCGGTTGCCGTCGACCTTGTTTTCGCCATAGTAGCCAATGAGCTGCGGCGTCTTGGACACGGCCGTCTTGCAGATGCCGGCCGTGATGTCCTTTGGGAGGTCTACGAGCACGGGCCCCGGGCGGCCGGTCGTCGCGATGTGGTAGGCTTCGCGGAGATGGCGCGCGAGGTCCTTGATGTTGCGCACTTGCACGTTCCACTTGGTGCATGGGCGTGTGATACCCATGATGTCGGCCTCCTGGAAGGCGTCGCTGCCGAGCACCGGCGTCGCGACTTGGCCCGAGAAAACGATCATCGGCGTGCCGTCCATGAGCGCATCTTGGAGCGGCGTCACCGTGTTGGTCGCGCCAGGCCCCGACGTGACGAGCACGACGCCGGGCTTGCCCGTCGCGCGGGCGTAGCCCTGCGCCATGTGGCCCGCGCCTTGTTCGTGGCGGCACAAGACAAAGTCAAAGTGGGGCGACTCGTGGATCTCGTCGAAGACAGGCAGAATCGCACCGCCAGGGTACCCAAAGATGGTGTCCACCCCGAGCTCGGCGAGCGTCGAGTGAAAGATCGCGGCGCCCGTCTTGCCAATGTACTCGTCCGTGAGCTCGGGCTTGGGTGCGGCAGCGATCGCAGCTTTGGCGGGCGTGAGCTCGGCGATCGCCGTCGGGGCTGGCCGGAGGTGGCCAATGCCCCGGGTCATGGTCGCGTACGAGCGGCGAGGGTGGCAGGCGCGTCGGAGAGCAGCGGCGCGTCGGAGCATATTGCTGCGCAAAGCAAAGGAAATTGGAAACTACGGAAATCGAACCGTCTCGGCCGGCGATTGCTCAATCGTCGCGCTAAATCGAGTCGCTCGCTTTGTAAACCAGGTGAAACCGATCCCAGCGCGCGTTTACCCTAGCGCGGTAAAAGCCACCACAAGAACACCGCTGTTGAATGCGCAATCGGGTGACCACCTGGCGGTCACCAGCGGATGTTGAAGTTGGGACCACTGCCACGCCATGGACTCGAATACGTCGTCCCGTTGGCTCAGTGCAGTGCCGCCGAGAGCGACGAGGTAGGCAGGTTTATACGGCGCGAGATAGCCGTCCGAGACAGCACAGAGCCGCAAGGGCACGTTGGACGAGGCGGGCATGGCCTTTACTGGAGGGTCACGACAAGATTTTTCTGCGGTTTCAGCATTAAAATTCGACCAATCAGCGCGACGTTGAAGTGATTGGCAAATCAAACATTGGTTCGAACCTGGATCTTGACAAGGTCGAGCTGGCATTGCACAAACAGCGAGGTGGCAGGTGTCGACACTTGAGGACCAGAAGGTGATTCCTATGGCTCTCGGTGATGTCACGCGTCTTCGAATCCAAACCTGGGCACACCGCCACACGCAGCTTGCGCTTGGATACACGGCGCAGACACACATCGGGGTTTTACTTGGAGGCTATCAGTTCTTATATAGAACGCTGGAGTAGACGCAGTAGTACGCCTTCAACTGCGCCAACGACTGCTTCAACTGCACGGTAGACGTCCATGGCGCCGCAAACAAAAGTCGTCAAGCTTCAACAATGTTGCGATGACTCTGGCTTTGATCAACAAAAGACGATACAACCTTTACTATCCAATTGCTACTGCACTGATCGTCGAGCCGTGCGAGCCGAGCTCGGCGTTGTCTGCTGCCAAGGTACAGTAGCGGCCTTGCTGTCGGGATGCACCGATTGCAGCGTGCCCATTGGTGCCGAGCAGGATCACGATCGCGCGTTATGCCGCAAGGTCATGATGGAGACAAGCCATCTGTCGCGAGCCTCGCATACCACAGCACTGCATGCGTGCCACGTACGGAGGGGCTCGAGACAAGAGCATACGAGACAACAACGATACCAACGGAAGAATCTCCACATTCAAAAAACTTTTACTCGGCAAGCGTCGCGAGCCAACTGCGCATGCTGTCTTGGTCGCGAGCGTACATGGCAGCGCGGGTGCGGATGCGTTCGAGGGTCGCGTCCACCACACGCGCGTACGCGGGGTGCTGGCGCGTGGCCAAGAAGGCCTCGACCTCGAGCGCGCGGTCGTCGCTCTGGAAGCGCGTGATCGCCGACGTGAGGATGCGGCCGACCTGGATCGGCGCAAACTTTGCGTTGAGCGCCGCCCAGTGCTCCTGCACGTACGTCCACGCGAGGTCGGCGCCGGCCATGTCGCTGGCGACGCTGCTAAAGATGTACTGGATGTCCTGCGCGCGCACGTTCTCGACGCCCCACTGCAGCGTCTGCAGCTTGAGGCCCGGGATCTTGCCAATGTTGGAGAGGCAGTCGAGCTGCTCTTCGATGAAATCGCTCGTCAAGTACGTGCTGGAAAAGTACTCAAAGACCGCCTTGGCCTCGGACGGCGCGCTCGCCTGGCGCGCATGGAGCGAGTAGACCACCGAGCGCAAGTCGGCCGAGAGGTTTCCGGCGTGGAAGCGGCGCGAGGCCTCGGCGAGGACGTCCGGGTCGCGGGCGCCACCAAGCATGGCGAGCACGATGCGGCGAAAGTTGCTCGTCATCTCGACGTCCGTCTCGAGCTTGTCCCACGTGAGCGACGCAAAGACGTTGGCGTAAAGGCCCTGGACATAGGTGCGAAGCGCCGGCGCGCACGCCTCGTCGTCGTGGAAGAGCGACGTGTACGCCTGGAGGTTCTCCGAGAGCTCCTTCCAGCAGAGGTACTCGGGCTCGGCCGCAAACGCTTCCGAGAACGCGAGCGCGTCGGCGCAGCTCAACACGCCGGCGCGGGCCAGCATAAAGACACTCGAAAGCAAGGACACGCGGTCGACGACACCGAGCTCGAGGCTGCGCACCGGCTCCTTGAGCGCGTGCCAGGCCGAGTCGGGGTAGTTGACAAGGTAGAAGCCGGTCTGCTGCGCGTTGAGCTTGTACCACGGCGCGTCCGACGGCTTGGGCAACGAGAACGTCTCGTTGTCGTGCGTCCAGATCGTCGTCGACGTCGTCTCGGCCGGCGTCGCGAGCGTGAGCGGCACGTCCCAGCGGCTGCCTTCGTTGTCGTCGCCAAACGCGAGAAACCGCGTCTGCGAGAGCTCGAGCGTCGCCTCGTCCGTCTCGGTGATTGAGAGCACGGGGAAGCCCGTCTGCTTGGTCCACGTGTTGGCCATGGCCGTGATCTCCATGCCGGATGCGGCTTCGAACGCGTCCCAGAGGTCCTCCGTGCGCGCGTTGGCGTAGCTGTGCTGGAGCAGGTAGTTGTGCACGCCAGCATAAAACTGGTCGAGGCCGACCACGTTGGCGAGCATGCGGATGACGCTGGCGCCCTTGGCGTACGAGATCGTGTCGAAAATCTCGTTCACTTCGTCCGGGTGGTGCACTTCGACCTCGATCGGGTGCGAGCTCAGCATCGCGTCCTTGGTCATCGCGAGGCCCATCGTGATGTCTTGGACAAAACTGGTCCACATGTTCCACTCGGGAAAGATGTGGTCGACCGCGTCAAACTCCATGAAGCGCGCGAACCCTTCGTTGAGCCAGAGGCTCGTCCACCACTCCATCGTCACGAGGTTGCCAAACCTAATCATTGTCAAACGATGGTCAACTTGTCCATCCAAAAATGGAAAAAATGGAGAAAATGAAAAAAATGGACGAAAAGGAAAAAAATGAAAAAATGAAAAAGACGTACCATTGGTGCGCGAGCTCGTGGCAGACGGTCCGCGCGGTCGCGGTCTTTTGCGCAATCGACGACCCGTTCTCGTCAATGAGGAGACGCATCTCGCGGTAGGTCACGACGCCCCAGTTCTCCATCGCACCCGCGTTAAAGTCGGGGATCGCGAGCATGTCGAGCTTCGTGAGCGGGTACGGGATGCCAAACTTTTGCGTGAAAAACGAAAGGCACTTGGTCGCGACGTCCAGCGCGAACCGACCGCGCTCGCTGCGCCCGACCGGCGTGTAGACGCGAACCAGAACGCCTTCGGCCGTATAGCCCGAGACGTAGTCGAACTCGCCGACGACCATGCCCACGAGGTACGTCGACATGACGGGCGTCTCGGCAAAGGTCCACTTTTTCTCAAAGACGCCCGCGTTCTTGGTCAAGTGCGCGGCCTTGACGGGGCGCACAAGCGTCGAGAGCACGTGCGTGTTGGAGATCGCTTCGCGGTCGATCGGCGTCACCATGGAAATCTGAAACTTGGCCTTGATCGCAGGCTCGTCCCAGCACACGAACGCGCGGCGCGCGTCGCACGCTTCAAACTGCGTCACGGCCATGACGCGGCGCTCGCCGTTCTGCGTGTACTCACTGCGGTAAAAGCCCTTGAGCTTGTCGTTGAGGATACCGTGGAAGCGCAAGTGGAGCGTCGCATGCGAGCCCGCGGCCAGCGTCGTCGGAAACTCAAACGTGACCGACTCGTCAAATTTGGTGTACCGGATCTCATCGCAAGCGATCGACGCGCCCGACGCGAGCGTGACGCTGACGTCATGGACCCAGAGCTCGACGGCGTGGCACGTGATGCTCTTGGTGTCTTCGGTGATCGCGATGGCAATCGACTCGGAACCCTCAAAGCGAAAGCCGTCCAAATCAATCACGTCATAGTCGAGCGTGTACTAAAGACAGCGGTCCGTGTGTCAGACTATTGCAGATGGCGGAGATACCTTGATGGGCTGGACGGACGTTGGGAGGCGCGCAAACTCGCGCGCCTGCTTGGGCTCTTGGACGCACATGACGACGACTTGGGAAATGACGATGGAAGTCGTCCTTTCTGCAACTCGTTGCACGACCAGCTGGGCGATGCGTATAAAATGCGATATTTAATGTGCCATACACAATGCAAGCTATTGTGCCAGAATGGATTAAATACGACCTCGGACCAAACAGGACCCAAGATCGGTATCCGGACGTATTCAGAAATTATCCGAAATGCAAGGGCCAAAGGGCACTTTGGCGCCCCACGTCTCAGGCGCCACATCGCACTGGACGCCCGGCAGACACGTGGGCATTATTATTTGCCTGGACGATGTGTACAGTATTAGCACATCGAACAAGACAGTTTAATGATACACGCCACGGCCATAAGTGAGACCAATAAGAATAAGAAAGACACCACAGGCGATGGTGTAAAGATGCGCTGGCTTCCAATTGGATGACTCAGAGTTGGGGCGACTTCTATGGCACTCGCCTGCGCCCATTGTTGGCGAGAGGCGCTGGACAAGCCTGCGATGGATTGCTCCCGTCCATTGCACTTGCACGATTTTCGCGCGCTATTTGGTGTCAAGAATGCAGACAGCAGTACCGGTAGTCGACCACCTTTTGTCAAGTCGGTGGATTCGCGCTTCTTCTCGTGCAGGAGGTGCGGGTTTCAAGTCCCGTAGGTGCTGTCCCTTTCTTCTCTTTATAATTGACGATGCCATCGGTACCATCAAGATAAAAAAGGAGCAATCCAGCTCGTTCCGTGCTAGTTTTCACGCGCCACGTACCACAACACTTAATGCGGCGCCGTGGTGTTCGTGGCGCTTACCAGTAGCAACCAGTTTGTGGCCATGGCGGCGTGCTGCGTGACTTCGTTCTTCCAAGCTGCTTAATCTTGAGCAGACGCGGAACATTGAAATCATTCTTGTCGTCCACTGCGTTCTCCCGGAAGCAAGTTCCTTCATGTTATGACGTTGGTGATCTCTTCAAGGTCGAACGCCACATAGTGCACTCCAAGCGATCTATCGACGAACGCTTCTCTCATCGCATGACAATAGTAATCGCGTGGATTGTACAAGTAAATAAATTAACGATTCAAGAGTTACGCGCGACCGTACAGAACACGGAACCGCTTCAGCAACTGGATCGGCGACGCCACCGACAAGAGGTTGATCACGTACGCCGGCATGTAGCCGCCGAGGTCCATGTGCACAATCAGTGTCACCGAGCACGACGTCGGCGTCAGCGGACGAACAATGTACCCCGACACGTGCGTGTGCGCGCGCACAAAGTGCTTGCTGACCGGCACGCTGTCGTGCTCGACGCTCTTGGTGCCAATGACGATGGAGCCGTCCTCGAGGCGCTGCTCGCTCGTGACGACGAGAAAGTCGCGCGCCGTCGTCGGAAACACCGGCTTGGCCTGCACATACCGGATCGTCTTGGTCTCGGCCGGGTTGAGCGCCTCGATGATGCGGCAGTTGTCGGTCATCTCGTCAAAGATGTGCATCTGCTGC